>NW_007246622.1:490485-490859 GCF_000164805.1 Carlito syrichta | reverse complement strand
CCGCGGTCTCAGGCAATCCACTCACCTCAGCCTCCCAAAGGTGCGGGATTACAGGCTGAGCCACCGAGCCCGGCTGGAATTTACTTTTGACAGTGAGCACAGGAGATATTCTGAAAAACCTTCTCATTAAAAATCAATTAACGTGTTGGGGAAAAATACATAAACATCCTCTTAAGTTTGTAGTTGAGTTCAGAATATCATTCCCAAGATTCAGAAAATAAAGGAAAGCACTAAGGGCCATAAAACTGAGAGGAATCTATAAAATTGTAATTTTAAAAGGTGTGATAGAGCCGGGCTCGGTGGCTCAGCCTGTCATCCCGCACCTTTGGGAGGCTGAGGTGAGTGAATTGCCTGAGCCTGTGGGTTCGAGACCC
>NW_007246622.1:436083-490286 GCF_000164805.1 Carlito syrichta | reverse complement strand
CAAAAAAAAAAAAAAAAGGTGTGATAGGCAAACAGGGAGACTACAACATTTGTGGGTTTCGGGTACTGACAGATACGGTTTTTGGGGGGTTTTTTTCTTAAATTTAGATTCGGGTGCGTGTTCATGTTGGTTACATGGGTACTGCATGATTAAGCGGCTAATAATCTCACCCAAATAGTGAACATAGCTCTTCAACCTTTGCTCCTCTTCCTCCCTCTCCACTTTAGAAGTTTCCAGTGTCTGTTGCTCCCATCCTAATATTCATGTGCACTCAATGTTTAGCTCCCACCTATAAATGAGAAATGCAGTATTTGGTTGGGTTCTGTTTCTGCATTAATTTGCTTAGAATAATAGCCTCCAACTGCATCCATGTTGCTATAAAGAACATTATTTTTATCTTATACTCCCCTTAAAACGTATATCTTTTTTATGGCTATGTAGTATTCCATTAAAAAATGGTTTTAAGGGCAGCATGAGACACAAAGAAAGATCTTTGTACCTGAAAAAAAGTTAAGAGTTGAAACTGAAAAACCTTCATATGAAGTTTAGGTCTCCAACTTCATACTCTATGAAAACAGGCAGAGGAGGACGGAAGAACCCACTGACAAAAAAAGAAAGTGAGAAAACTGTTGATGGTCAGCCATATCAGTTACAGTTGGATAAGTATCACCTTCTCCTAAGAATTCTTCAAAAGCCTCATGTAGGTTCAAGGTTCTAATTTATTCTACAAGTTTTGTTGAAATTCCTAATCAGAAATTAACAAAGAACAGTCCCAGTATGAAAGTTTCAAGATATTTGGGAGAAGCAAAAGCAAATTCACTTCTGCAGATCCAAATTCTGTAAACTGGGTTACTATCAATTCTCACTGAAAAAAAAAATCAATAAAAAACAAGCACATTATTAAAAATACAAAATGGGGGGAGCATGTGACAACACAACGGTACCACACCAGAAGAAGTGAGGACCAGTTGGAGATCCAAACTTTACCTGCACGTGCATTACATATGTACCTAATCCTGACTTGTTACCCACACCTTTATAATAAAATAAAATAAAAGACTACCTCAAACAAAATGCTGCAGAAAAAATAAATAGCAGCTTTACACTCCCAAAGATTTTTGTATATTAGATGCAATAACTCAGAAATAAAATTATTATATTTTAAATGCTGAAGAAAGTATAAGAGAAAATTGAAAAGTAAGCAAGGCCAAGAGAAAATATCAGAAAATTTCAAGCAATGTAATGAAACATGTAAACATGGAAATCTGAAAGATGAATTAAATAGTATATTAGCTACAGATGAGAAAAGAATTAAGAACAGGAAATTATGTCTGAAATGTAGCACAGAAAGAAAAAGCAAATATGCAAGATATGTTAAAAATATGATAGAAAGAGAAAATGTAGCATATCTAAATATTCTAGCACATATTGATATTTTAAAACATATACAGTGGAATTCAATTGAGTGAAATAATGTCTTCAAACTTCTCAGAGAAATTAAATGGCAGTTTATAAATGCTTGCACATTAAATAATAAGGTCCAAATAAATGTCTTCAGAAAAGTGGCAAACTAAGAAAGGTTACCTGCAAGAGACATTACTGAAGCACATTGAAAAGGAATTTTTTTTTTAAATTCAGAATTATAGTCAAAGAATCAAAAAGAAAAAAATTACCTATATAATGCAATAATTATTGCTTGAACTGAAATAAAGTATTACAAAAGAAGATAATTTTTTTTTCAATTTCTCCTTGTTGTCATTCTTAGTGTACCCAGTTTGTCCTCAGCATGCTTCTTTATGGTTGTTAGTAATACCAGGTAGCCATAACTTGTCTTTTGCTTTGGAAAAGAATATTCTATGTGCTCTAGATGAAAGGACCCACAAAACTTTCCTAAGTGCCAGACCTGTTAATTTTCACGAGATTTATCTTCCATACATAAACAATCATATGTCTTACCAAGGCATCCAGACACTGTCCACTCCATGTCCTATCAGCATGTATTATCAGTAAGATATCATCAACAAAGCAGACTTCTGAATAGAAAAATATCTCAGAGAGAGTAAGGTAAACAAGCTCCTCATAAATTAAATTGTGATACAGGGTTGGCTAATTGATCTAATCTTGAGACAAAAACTATAAAAGTATCATGTTATCCTTTCCTAGCAAAGGCAAATTAATTCTAGACATCTCTTCAGAATAAAAAGCCTTTGCTGAATTGAAACTTATATACCAGGTTTTTTAAAAATTAGTCTTTAATAGAGTGATCACATCTGAAACAGTGGCTAATATTGCAACCATGCTTAATTAGGCTTACCCATATACAATGTAATTCTCAAAAACTTTCTATGCAAGCCATATTAAAGGAAAAAAATAAAGGAAGGCATATAATATGAATCACCATGTCAATATTTCCAAATATTAATGGTGACATGGAATTCAATGATAATTTTAGTACAAGTTGTTTTGTTGAAGTGAAAAGGACAGAAAAATTAGAAGCATTGAGATATTAGAACATGTTATCATTGTGGTCTTAGAAGTGTTAGTTCTCATCATTGTAATGGTTGCACAGCACTCCATCAATTGGTTAGATCATAATGTACTTAATAATTCACAATTATTAGAAAATTAGATTTTATTCATTTTTTGACTATCATTATTAACTGTGACAAATAGTCCATTTTGAAACTTTGACAATTTCATGTTCAAAACTAATCTCGTTGCTTTATTTTTCTCTTCTTTGATTATCAGTAAGTTGAACTTTTTTTCTATATTTTTTCACAGTTAGTATGTCTTCCTAGTGAATTGGCTACCCATGTATTTGCTGTTAATAAAATTATCTCTTACTTATTTTTCTAAGAGTGCTTTATATAGTAAGACTATTGACCTTTTTGTCATATATATTGCAAACCATATCTTAGTTTACCATTTATCTTTAAATTAATTTTTGCTATTTCTGGTATACTAAGCCTTTCAATATTCAGATAAGCAAATCTACCAATTCTTTTTTTTTATGAATTTTGCCTTTAGAAAATGTTTTCCCAGTAACAAGAGTATAGTAAATATTAGCTTGTAATTTTTACTGGCATTTTAATTATTTATTTACATGTTTAACTCTCCTCCTTCTAGCTAAAACTACATATTCTTCCTGTTTATCTCCACCACCACCAATTTTTCTGGCAAAACTACCAGTGTGGTATAGCAATTAAAAATATGGACTCACAGAATGGGAAAAAATATCTGACAACTGTATATCTGGCAAAGGTCTAACATCTAGGATCTACAAGGAACTCAAGCACTGAAAGGAAAAAAACAGCCCCTTTAAAAAGTGGGCAAAAGACATGAATAGACACTTCTCAGAAGAAGATATATGGGCAGCCAACAAACACATGAAAAAGTGCTCAGCCTCACTCATCATCAGAGAAATGCAAATTAAGACCATATTGAGATACCACCTCACCCCAGTAATAATGGCCATGATTAATAAAAACAAACAACAACACATGCTGGCGAGGATGCAGAGAAAAACGAATGCTTCTACACTGCTGGTGGGAATGCAAACTAGTGCAACCTCTTTGGAAGACAGTGTGGCAATTTCTGAAAGAACTAGAAATTGACCTTCCATATGACCCAGTAATCCTCCTACTGGGAATATACCCAGAGGAACTCAAATCATTCTACAAAAAAAGATACCTGCACACGTATGTTTGTTGCAGCTCTATTCACAATAGCAAAAACATGGAACCAACCATGTTGCCCATCGAAGCTGAACTAGATAAAGAAAATGTGGTACATATGCACAATGGAATTTTATGCAGCCATAAAGAAAGACAAATATATGGACATCGCAGCAACTTGGATGGATTTGGAGTCGATCATACTCAGTGATCTATCACAGAAACAAAGAACAGAGTACCATATGTTCTCACTCATAAGCAGAACTTGAACAATTATAATACTATTAGAAAGTGTTTGAGAGTAATGGGAAACTGTCAAGGGAGGGGGGTATTAGCAGTTGAGGGAAACTGCTAGGGGAGGGAGGGACATGCCTCATCAACAAGGGTACCCGCATAATCGATGTTTGTATACCTAACCCTGAATTGTACCCCACATCTCTATAATAAAATGATAATAATAATACTAATAATATGGGCTCTACAGTCACACTTCTTGAGTTAAAAAAAAAAGAAGTGTTAGTTCTCTAATTTTCTGGGATCTAATTTTCACAATTACCAATGACTTTATGATTATAACTTTTCTTCCAAAGGTATGCAAAAATAGCATAATAGCTATAACATTGCTTAGCACAATATCTAGAAATAAAACATTACCAATATATTTGAACCCCTTAAGTAACCCTCCTGCCACCTCAGAAATCTTTATCATCTTTATGCATTTATTTGTATTATTACTATATATCACTAAATAACATATAGCATTATTTTGTTTGTTGTAAAAATTTATATAAGTAATACCAAGTGTACAGACGTATTCTTTTTCAACTTGCTCCTTTTGCTCAATATTATACTTTAGAACTTAATATACATTTGTATTTGTGGACGTAACTTATTTTACTTCTATGTTTCTATGCCTTTATCACAATTATACCTTCAATATTCAATTAATGAAAATTTTGCCTTTCTATTTATTTTATAGTACAAATTATGGTATTCTAAATATTCTTATATATGCATTCTTGACTACATTTTCAAGAGATTCTTGGATATTCTAGGAGAACAACTAGTTGATAGTTTATGTGGCTATTAATTGTTACCAGATACTGTCAAATAGTTTTCCAATGTGTTGTACAAAATTTTTACTTGTCTCAGTGATATGTCACAGTTTTTTTGTGTGTGTGAGAAAGCAGGATTTATTGAGAGGACAGAGAAGCTCCCACAATGGGAGGGGACCCAAAGAGGTTGCCCGCACCGTTACAATTATTCCACATCTTCACCAATTCTTCCAATTATCAGACTTTTTTTACTTTCACCAATCTGAAAAATATAAAATTATGATGTCTAATCTTGAATGAAATTTGTATTTTCCTAGTATTATTAGGTGGAGTATTTTTAATGTATTTTATTTTTTATAAATATCTTTTTCCAAGGCATCTATTTTTTTAGTGATTTCTTCTATTCTTAGTGCTCTAACTTCCATGATTATCAATGATTTACTGATTATAATTTTTTCCAATATAGCATGACTGTAGGATAAAATATGATAATCACAACGTCAGTGTCCCAATTCATATTATAGTTATTTTTTTTAATTAACAAGTTGGCATTCTAGTTTCAATCACATGGTCAGCTTCCACAGCAAGAGTCTTATTCTCAGTGCCTGATCACCCCAGCTTTAATAAGAGCAAGTTTGGGGACCATTAAAATGGAGTACTGGGTCGTGAGAAGTGACAGCTTAATTGTAGTTATGTTTGTGAAGTCCTGCCTATCTTTTCTTAGATGAATGCTTTGTAAACATGTTTTGCAAAATATTACTCATCAATATTGTATAGAAAGCAGAACAGAATGATGGAGCAACTTTAATTAAAGCATCACAGTATCTTACACTCTAGCTGGCCTGCACTGTCACCGGGCAAGGTTATTCTAGGGATGTGGGAAGAAACTTTAGAATCTTTGAAATAAAATAGGATATATTTATAGGTGAAATGTATATTAAAGCATTATACTCCATAAATAATATATATTACATATATAAATCAATGGCAGTCTGCTTGAAGACTTCTCTGAAAGAAATAACTTTTTTGTGAAAAATGAAAATTGCCAAAATAATTCAAGAGGAGATAAAGACCAATAAGCAAGTACATTAATGGAGAAAGTGAAACTAAATGATAAACATCCAAAATGCAGAGTAGTATAGTATAGATAGCATATATGGTAATTAGGGCAGTGTGGAGTCTTGGAAGGTAAGCTCAGAATAGTGTTTTAAGCCAAACTAAAAGGTTACTATACTGTTGGCAGTGAAAGATCATGAGAGAATCTTTAAAGAGGGAAAAAATATATTCAAATTTGTGTTTAAATAAGATAAATTTGGCAGGAATTCACAGAGGAGAGACCAAAGTAATGAGGACAAGGTAGAAAGCATTCAAAAAGCACAGGCAGAAAATGAAGAAGGCATTATAAGTGAAGGAGAACCAATGGAATTAAATAACTGATGAAATGAATGTTGTGGTGGGTGGAAGAACGGGGAGTAAGGGAGGTTTGGGTGACTATGCCAAGATTGTTATTTGGCCAACTTTGTAGGTGGAAATTCTAAAATTATATGAACAACAAAATATCAGAGGCATGTTTATTCACTCCTCAAACATTTATTAAGTATCTACTAAAAATATGCTATGTTCTGGGACAGCAATAAAATTAATCCATGCTGCCTGCATTTAAGGGACTCACAGCTGTCATATAGTGAGTCATTCAGGAAATCCTTAGGATCCAGTTGAAGAACTGCCATAGAAGTATATATCTGTATGGATAACAAGGAAGCTGTTATCAACTCTATGTTGAAAAAGAGGACCACATATTAAATAAGAGAAATAACAAACTTGGTTTGAATGTGTTGAGTTTGGGTTACTTATCATTTTCCCAGTGGATCGGTCCGTTAGATAGCTGGATATATAAAGTCAAGAACTGTCTGTGCTAAAGATTGAAAAGTTGGGAGTTTTCAGAATCAAGAAAGTAGCTAAAGTTATGGGAACAAATGAGATCACTCAGGGAAAATTTCTGAACTAGAAAGAAGCTATAGGAATCGGCTAGAGAGAGATTGGGAGGTAATTTGACGTGTCAAGTACAGTGAGAAATACTTGATAGTTCTTTTTATCTTGCTTGTCCAAGCTTTATTTTTACTGCATTGAATATATTTTTTGTGTGGTAACCGATGTTTTATTTAGTTTTATTTTATAAGAGAAAGAAGGCGGGGTCGTAACTTTGGGGCATGAGATTTCTGACACGGTCAAGTGGCAAATCATGACGATCAACCATCTTTTGACAGAGAAATCAGAGATGAAAAAGAGTATTGCTAGACTGAACGTGACAGTAAGGATAAGAAAGAGTGTTTTAACACATATTGTTTCCTTGTGCATTGCTTTGGTCAGATGCAGAGCAGTTCTCTTCATGCTTTAAATAGAGAAATGAAGTGGCTATGGTCAAAAGGAGAAATATGAGTTCTGTTCTGATTTTTGCAAGTGCTTTTCTATGGGAAAAATGTAGAATAGCAAAAACAGCAGCAGTACTAACAATAACTACAGAGTAGTCCAATAATTTTTATCCGGCCTTAGCAAATGATCAATGTTTAGGGATAAATATAAATCTGAATATCTAATTTGGAGAAATTATCGCAAATAAAAGTAATAATTTAGTTCATGAGACTTAGGTCATCTAAATCTAAAATAATTTTTTAAACTCTGAAATAAGCAGAAGGGTAAAAAGTTTTATAATTTATATATACATTCTATACCACAGTACTATACACTGTATTAATTTACATACATAGTAGGTATGCTATACATAAATCTAGCTAATAATTTTTAATCACAAATAAGTATTTAGGTATTAATTATAAATTATACTAATTTATAATTATATTTATAAATATATATAATTTACAATCAGTATAAGTAGTGTCTATTGCATGTAATTATTATGTGTTTAATTTTAAATTAATTATTAATTATAAATAATTAATTTGTCATCCTTATTAATTTGTATAGTAGTTTAAGTTTATTTTCTGGATCTAGGACCTTAATCTGACAATACTGGAATAGTATAGATGATTATATTTTTATCTTTTAACATTATGGGCTGATTTTTTTCTTTTTTAAGTTGGAGTCTCACTCTGTCGCCCAGACTGGAGTGCAGTGGCCGCTCCCAGCCACGACAGCCTCAACCTGCTGGGCTCCAGCAATCCATCCGCTTCAGTCTTCCGAGTAGCTGGAACTACAGGCGAGCGCTACCACGTCCGGCTAATTTTTTGATTTATTGTAGAGATGAGGTCTCACCAAGTTGCCCAGGCGGGTCTCGA
Organism: Carlito syrichta; assembly: GCF_000164805.1. Lineage (NCBI taxonomy): Eukaryota > Metazoa > Chordata > Mammalia > Primates > Tarsiidae > Carlito > Carlito syrichta. The sequence goes on along the minus strand of NW_007246622.1, from coordinate 482,261 downwards.
ACCCGCGGGCTCAGGCAATCCCGTCACCTCAGTCTCCCAAAGCGTGGGATTGCAGGTTGGGCCACCAAGCCCAGCTATTATTTTTTAATAATGAAGGCTTCTTCAAGAAAAGCATATATGACTTATAAACTGGTGATATTCATTTTAATCACAGATTAGAATCATAAATGGCATAAGGTAACATTTTTAAATTAAAACAAAATGTCTATTAATAATTACATAGTATCAGTCATTTCCTTTTTATGAACTTAATCATATATAACTTGTTTGATGTTCTTTCTGGAGAAAGAGAGGAAATACTCAACAAAAGCATTTCAGTAGTACTGATTTTTAATTTCCATTGAGTGAATCAAATCTATTTTCATTATAAGGAGAAAGCAAACAATATTATGTTTCTTTTGTACCAAGAATTACTATAAACTTGTATATAAATCACTTGTGACCTGTTATATTTGCAGCTTTATTTGTATGTTAGTATGTCAGATTCTGAGGTTAGATTATCGAAGGCTCTTTATACAAGGTTAAGGGGATTATAACTTATGCTATAGACAAAGAAACCTCATTTTTATGCAAAGTGAATAACATTTATGCTGCTAAATTACATTGTGTTAAGGGTAAACATATTAATCTCTTTTGTGTTTTCTTTATAATGAAGAAAACACTCTGTGGTGCTCATCTGGATAAAATTTCAATAAGTTGTTATTGAACATGGTTCTGATTTGCATAATAGAACTATCTTGGGTGAAAAAATTAAATTCATCCATATTTTTAATGTAAGTTACTTCAAACTCACTACTGTGTTTTTGTAGCTTCCTTTGACAATTGAGAGTTTTTTTTGTTTTTGTTTTTGTTTTTGTTTTTGTTTTGAGTTGGAGTCTCACTCTGTTGCTCAGACTGGAGTGCAGGGGCCGCTCCCGGCCACCGCAGCCTCGACCTGCTGGGCTCCAGCGATCCTTCCGCCTCAGCCTTCCCAGTAGCCGGAATTACAGGCGCCCGCTACCACACCCGGCTAATTTTTTGATTTATTGTAGAGATGAGGTCTCACCAAGTTGCCCAGGCGGGTCTTGAACCCGTAGGCTCAAGCAATCCACTCACCTCAGCCTCCCAGGGCGCGGGATTACAGGCTGAGCCACCGAGCCCGGCTTTGTTTTGTTTTTTTTTAAATATAGTTTAGAAACTTAAAACATCCTCCTTCTGGGTTAATTGACTGGCTGTTCCCATGACTCAGAATTAATCTTATTTTGTTAACCATGTAAATGTTAATATCATTAGTTTCATTAGCCTATACAAACTTTTAAGGCATCTACAACATTGCAGAATATATTTGAGATATCTATCTTCCTATCTGAAGCCAGTAATTCAATACTATATAACATAGTTTGTATGATTTTAATACATGTTTCCATATAAAGACCCTGTTTTTGTTTTTTTCATTTATAATTGGAGGAGAAATAAATTTGGAGTGTATTCAAATAGCATCGCCTGAAGAGGCTTTTGGAAGCAGCAGGAAAACACTCTGCCTAACCCCAATTAGTCTTGCTTTCCATATTCAGGGCAGTTCTGTTTTTCAACAAACTCAATAAATATGGTGATAATGAAAATTAATATGGTTAGAAAGCAATTCAATAGCAAATGTTTATTGCTCATAATTGTTATTTCCTGTCATAATTTTCATAGAACCTGTCAGCTCAGAAAAAAAGGTCCAAGGAGCATATGAGCCAGAAAGCAGCCAAGTGCACCTGAATTATATAACAGATATCTTCCTGCAAAGTAATGTGGAAGTCATTTTTTAGTAAATTGAATTATATTTATATTGCACTTTGTGAGTTCACTACTTCTCAGAAAATGTAAAACCTGATTATGAAACCAAATAATTGAATTCATACATAAGCCCATAGATAAATACTATTCTCTTTCAAAAATGTTCTTGTGGACTTATCAATAATTTGAAAATGCTGAATCACAGGAAAAAATGCTGGAACCTCATTTTTATCATCTTTTCTCACCCCATTTTAATTATAAGAATATTTTTCTGTCTTTTTATTCAAAACTACCACAAATTATAATTTGAGTTGTATCTGTCTAGGAGTATAGTTTTTGTCTAGAATGTGCAAACTAGACATTCTATAGTGGATACAAAGTGAGTCAAACACAAATCTTTCCTCCAGAGAATGTATAGTATAAAAGTACAGATGGGCTGGGTTTATGGACTCTCCTCTTTAGTCTTACATCTCACACTAGGGTTAATGCTTGTGGTAACAAGTGATAGAAAAAAAAATGTCCAAGGGAGCAGGATATAGCATTTGCCCAGGACCCTCCAAAATCTACCACGCCAAGATGTAAAATGACTCTAACAACTCCTAACTTAGGGTTTCCATTCATGCAATTAAAATCTAAGCTCCACGGAGTGAAGTGTTATCTAATTTTTTACCACCGAATTCCTTGATGAGTACCTGGCATATAGATGTTTGTCAAATGACTAAGCACATTAGTTATTCCCAGTAAGACAGGCAAAAATCACATGTAGAAACCATGTCTAAAAGCATACTTTTGATAGAATCAACAAACATGCAACATTAAAATTGTTATGAAATTATATGATAAGGATCCTATTTATTTACATCAAGTCCATCACTTCGTAATCTCAACTGTTTTCCTCTGTTACCAAGGCATGCAAAGTCTTCATCCAAACTCCTTCCATGGACAACTAGCTACATTGCATTTTAACTTGAGGGGCATATGGCTTTTCCCCTTATAATACTATTAAAACTGCACCATGTGTAGTTCAACATCTGCAAACATTCTGCTCCATCCAGTGAAATTCCAACTGTGTTTTAAGCTTTTATGACCACAAAAAAACAAGCTCACCTCCTTAACTCATATATCGCCCAGTCTTTTCAGAACTCATAGTCTTAGAACATTCTATTGCTACTAATTAAAGTCACCTTAGTTAGTTACCTCATCCAAGGTAACATATTTACTATGTTATCAATTCTATTCAGCGTTTATACCAACCATTGTAAGATAAGATAGAAAGCAATGGGTAGATTAAAAGAGTAGTGGATACAATGCTATAGAGGGTTAAAAGTTGGAGCAATATTCAAGTGGGCCTTAAGTAAAGGAGGATGTTTATACCTAGAATTTGAGGGGAAAATGTTCCAGACAGATAAAACAGTATAAACACGAGTAGAGCAAAAAAAGAAAGTGTGGTTCAACCTTACTAGTAGATATGTATGTTTGGAAGCATTAAAAAAATAGGATTTTGGAGAGCCTGATTTACTTGATAATAATCCTGTAGTTACTGGAGGTTTGGGACCAAAGAGTTCAGATGATTACAATTGAGTAAAATTGGCATGACGGCAATGACAGCTAGTAGACACTATAAGAAGGGAGGTCAGTTAGAAAGAAACTGTTGCAACAATTGAATTGAAATGTAAAGAGAACTTGAACAGAGGTAGTGGTAGCAGAAGGAGAGGTGCAAGACTTGATGTAAGCAAAAGGTGTCAGGAACTAGCAACTGGCTTGGGGGAGATGGGCAGATAATGACGCTGAGTTTCTAAGCTTGGAAGAGCTAGTGCTATGAGTAAAACTGAAAGAGTAGCAGATTTAGAAAAGACAGATAATTAGGTGACCCAGGACAGAACCTTGGAAACCATGCACATTTTGGAATGGTTGTAAGAACAGTCCGCAAATGAGCTATCAGGTAGGTAAGAAGACAAAGTACAGAACAGAGTGGAGAAGGTCAAGGAGAGAGAAAATTTTAATAAAAATGAGTGTTCAATGTTATAGAAATTTCTAGCCACATAGCACTAATGAAGGATTCGCTAACAAGGCATAACAACCTTAGAAAAATCGGATTCAATAAAATGCAGAACCAGCTTGGTGAATTTCAAGGAATTAATGATTGGTTATAAAAGGCTAAGAAATCGTAAAATATGTGACACCCTGTAACTTAAGCAGTTTGTGAATAGATAAATTATATTAGTTATATTTAATTCTCATAAGTAACAAGTAATAAACAGGACATTTAAAATATTTTCTTTTGCACACCAGGATATAATGCTGCAGCAAAGTCAGGTGCCATAGCTAAAAGCAAGATTCAACTATGAAGTACGTTTGATATAAAAATAAATATGCTCGGTGTCTGTAAAAGAAGTTTTTAGGACAAAATTTTGAGGATAATGTTTTTGTAGCAAACTATCTTGTGGGCTTCACTCCTCATCCTCTTCCACCCACTGCATCTAGCTATGTGTTTGGGATAGCCGCAACTGGGTCACTTGGAAGGTAACACCATGGACCATGGACCCATAGACCCATACATTCATACCTGAGAAGAAGCTAAAACAGAGTGTGTATGTGTCTGTGTGTGCGTGTGTGTGTGTGTGAGAGAGAGAGAGAGAGAGAGAGAGACAGAGAGACTCTGTTTGGAAGTTAACCATATCCCCACAAAGAGTAGAGCATAGGATGGCAGGGAGTGTAGTAGTGTTTACAATAAATACAGACCCCTCAGGAAAAAATGTCGCCCTTGAGTAATTTCATGTTCTACCCAAATGGTTCTTCTAGTTAAGCACCAAAGATGACCCTAACATCCTAACACTCTTCTCAGCTTCACTAAATTTTAGACAAGCCTCTTCCTGACTTTAAGTCCCTGGTCTCCCTATTTTTGGAGCATGTCCTTTGAAGACTTTCAATTGTAAATTTTTTCTCTGTTGCCTTTGAAATGTAAATCTTTTTAAGAGCTTCTTGACAGTTTTACAAGCCAGAAATGTCTTTCTCAAGGACCTGGGAGCCATCCCTTGGAAATGTAATCATCAAAGAAGATAGCACCCCTATCTTTCAGCCTCAAGGAAAGAGTAGGAGCCTAACTTCGATGGATGGCCTTGCTCCAAGCTGTAAAACTACCTCCAGATACAAAGATATGCAAAAGTTTAATTTGCTGTTGGGTAAAGCCAATCAGCAAATACAGATGGCCTGTGTTCTCCCTCTCACTCCAGCTCTTCAAAATTCTCCATGCTTTAATTCAGGAGTTGAGTTCAGATTGAGTTTTGGCCTCTTTCCCCTATTGCATTAGCTTTGAAAAAAAAAGTATTTTTTTTCCTGTTTAACTTAATCTGTGCAACTTTTCCACTGACACAGGCACATCATTGTCAACAGTGAGCGTCTGTGTAGAACATGAAAAAATCAGAACAAGGCCAAAGTAAAAGGGACCAGTGGAAGGCAGGCTACAGCTGCCAATCCTAGGAAGGGCAATTGACAGAGTTTGCAAAGATTGCACAAATGCTCGTGAGTCAAAGGGGTGCCAAATTTAGCAACTAAAAATACAGAATTCTTAGTTCAGTTTAAGTTTCAAGTAAACGGTAATGTTTTTAGCACAAGTATATCTCATGTGATATTTGAGATATACTAAAATAATCATGTGTTGTTGATCTGAAATTCAGATTTGCCCAAGCTTCCTGTGTTTTATCTGGCATCCCCCTCATTGTTAAAATGGAAACAAAATCGGTTGTAAACATCTGTCATTCCTAAAGAGTGAGAAGCTTGCTTACAACAGTATCGGTCGCAGACTCTCACAGTTCTTCTCTACTGTGTACTTCTGGCTTCTTTCCACCGCACCTTGCTTACTCCCAACTCAAAGCTGGAAGAGTCAGAACAGCAGCCAGCCTGAACGGAAGGTAGTCATGAAAGAAAAAGATAGAAACCAGCCTGCTCCTTCAAGGAGGATGGCCCCTGTCAGGCCACCTACAGAGGTTGGCTGGTGGAGGGGATAGGAGAGATCTTACCTCAAATAAAAGATTCAAATGTTAATAAATGTCTTGGCAGGGTGTGGTGGCTCGAGCCTGTCATCCCAGCACTTTGGGAGGCTGAGGCAAGACGATTGCCTGAGCGCAGGGGTACAAGACCAGCCTGGGTAATTTGGTGAGACCTTGTTTCTATCATAATTTAAAAAATTAGCTAGGTGTGGTGGCACACGCCTGTAGTTCCAGCTACTTGGAAGACTGAGGCAGAAGAATTACCTGAGCCCAGCAGGTCAAGGCTGTGTGAGCTCGCCACTGCACTCCAGCCTGAGTGACAGAGTGAGACTCTGACTCAAAATAAATAAATAAATAAACCTAAAAATAATAAATAAATAAATTAAATAAAGCATTTTAAAAAAATAAATGTCTTGGCTGGCTATTAGTTTCTAAATCACTGCAAGATTTAGAGTAAAGGTGGGATTCATTGAAACCACCAAATTTTTATCCAGGAGCAGAGAAAATTTCCCTTATTGTGAGAAAGACAAAAAATAAAGTTGCATTTCCAACATCTTACATATTTTACTTGCTCATACACCAATTGTATAGTTATACATATAGATATATAGCAATAAAATAATTTTAAATATATGTATGTCAAGATTTTGTGAGGTTAGTCATTAAAATATTAATATTCTATAAAAATAAGTCTAAAACTAATAACTGTGCATATTATAGTAATACTATATATAAAATACCTTATCTAAGTATTATTATTATTACTATTATTATTTTTTGAGTTGGAGTCTCACTCTGTCGCCCAGACTGGAGTGCAGTGGCCGCTCCCAGCCACCGCAGCCTCAACCTTATGGGCTCCGGCGATCATTGTGCATCAGCCTTCCAAATAGCTGGAACTACAGGCGCACACTACCACGCCCGGCTAATTTTTGATTTATTGTAGAGATGAGGTCTCACCAAGTTGCCCAGGCGGGTCTCGAGCCCGTGGGCTCAGGCAATCCACTCACCTCAGCCTCCCAAAGCACAAGATTATGGGCTGAGTCACCAAGCCCGGCTTATCTAAGTATTATTGAAAAGCACTAAATATTAATGAATATTAATAAAATCCTCTATGTGACAGTTTTCTAATTTTTGTGTGCTATAGATATGTTTAACTTTTTATTGAAGCATAAATACATCAAATAAAATTTATCAATTTTAAGTATACAACTTGATATTTTTAAAACATATAGAATCATTTATATCACATATTTTAAGAATTTAATGAAAACTGTGATTTTCTTTATGCAAATACTCTATTTTTATATAATTTCAGAGTATTAACCCTCAAAATTCATTGTTGGACATCAAATTAAAATTCTTTTTTATTTTATTTTAAAGATGTGGGGTACAATTCAGGATTAGGCATATAATTGATCATCATACACATAAAGTTGGGGTCTCCCTTTGGTCCCCACTTTGCCTGGTTAGAGATTAGGAACTCTTATTGATGTCATGTGTCCTCCTTCACCCTTCCCTGGCAGTTTCCAGCTCCTGCCAATCCCTTTCTTATAGTATTATGGTAAATGTTCAGGGTCTACTAATGAGTGAGAACATGTGGTACTCAGTTTGTTTCTGTGATAAATCGCTGAGTCAAATTAAAATTCCTACTCAAAGTCTTTTCCTCTGAACTGGTGGCTAATTATTTGAGACAATGACTATAAATTTATTGCACTTCTATATCTAAATTTCTTAATGTTGGACCTAATATTTAAAACTATCAGTGTTACCTTTTAAATGAATGCTAACTATAAATGCTAGATTCTTATCTACTTGAGTAGCAGTATATGCTATCAAAACATATTAATCTGTTCTTTTTTAGATGCAGTTTTATCTTTTCCATCTTTCAACGGGAATTCCTATTTGGAACTGCCTTTCTTTACAACCCTGGACGAGTTGAAGTTTGACAAGGAGGAGAAACATAACAGAACTACTACCATCTATTTGACTATGAAAACAAACGCTTTAAATGGAACTATTCTCTACAGTTAGTAGTAAATGTTTTGACCTCCTATATGTCATGTTTTTTCCTCAAATGTTAACCTATTGAATCAATGAATTATTCATTTAAATTTTGCGGGAAAACTTTTCAAGCCTAGGACATGAAGCATTATCAAAAAGAAATCTTAGTTCTTTGTAGTTTCTATGAAAGTTTCTTTAATTTATGAGTCATTCAATGGAACATGACTTCCAAACAGGTTCTGAACCGACAAGATGGAATACAGCAAGCATATGAATTTGATGGCATATGGCTGTAGCAGTAAAACATAAATGCTGCAAATGTCTCACAGCATATTTTCATGATATAAATCTCTAAATATGAATTGTATTCAATACTTTATTACTTGGAAAAAGGCATTCCAGAGATTTTTATTTTTAGCAATTAGGAAATTTCCAATCACTCTTTTTAGCAATGTCTATTAGTTTGATATAAGCTGGGGTTTTTTTTAGTATTAACAGTGTTTGTTTAAAGAAATGTTTCCACATATAGGATTCTATTGCATTATTTTGCAATATAATCATAAGGATCTCCATAATCAGAATTTATAGGCCTCTTTCTTCTCTGCTGAACATCACCAAGATGTATTACTGGCAGTATGCAAAATGTGACAATTGTTTTATCTCCCTTAAAATAAAATAACAATAGTTTTAAACCATGTCCTATATTGGAGGCATCACATCTTCAGTACTTTAATAGATTATTTTCTATAGGACAGCTTATTATCCAATGATTGGCTCCTCTACTTTCAAATAGTTTGCTAAATTGATTCATCATTCTGTACTTTCTAAACAAAATGTAAACCTTTTTATTATTTGACTATGAGTAAATTGCCTAAAAGAAGCATTTTGGAATGCTGGATGAAGTTAGAAGTTTCTAACATTAAATTAAAACTAAGAATTTATGTTATGTTTTGGAAAGAAACTAACTTGTCAGAACTAGGCCACCGTTATTTATTCCCCAGGAGCAGAAGGATGTTTAAAGGATGGTTTCAGAATGTCTGATTTATTTATGTTAAAAGAGAGAGAAAGAGAGAAGAAAACAAAAAAAAAAAAGGAAACTTGCTTTTGTATACAAAATCTAAGAGTTGGTAGACAACCATGAAATTTGGAGGTAATAGTGCATTGCAGGGGAAACAAAACAAAACAAAACACGGAACAAAATACACAAACGTAATCATTGACAGCCACAAAGCAAAGTGATTTTCTGGTTTTGCAATTTTTTTAAGTTATAGAGAATTGGAAGGTGTTTCCTTGGGGAAAATGTATTTTTACCAACTAAAAACAGCTCATAGTCAAAGCAGCAGCCAACCCCTGGGAATCTTTCCGCTCTGGGCTGGTGCCCTTGGCTCATGTCCACACCACCATTTGACGTGATCTCTTTGAAGGCCAGGAAAGACATGCCAAGCATATAAACACTCTGCTCAAGTTGGTGCTTTAATTTAAATCCAGTAAAACTCAAGCTGAAGTTAGTGCTGTAGGATTATTTTTGCCTTCCTTAGCCAATGGCCTATCAAAACAATTAATTTGAAAGTATTAGTAAGAAAATAGTGCCTTTGTAATGATTCTCAATTTCCGTCCTTGTCTTATATCATTGCTGTTGTCACAGCATAGGATACATCAAAGCAATTTACTCTAGGGAATTGCACAGCCTGTGAAGGGAGAAAATATTTTGTCTGTAAAGGTTTTTTTTTTTTTCATTTGTAATGTGGTAATTTAATCCTACACTGTTGGGAATACCTCGGCAGAATGTTTCATGGGGTTGCTACTTTCTCTCCTTTTGGAATTTGTCAGCCTCATAAAAGCCTCACAACAGATGAACATAGAGATTTTTTGTGATTCAGTTAGATGCCCTTAGTTTAAAAGGTGTCCCTTAACTTGACTTAAGGGATAATTTTCTCTCCTTTGAAATCAGTATATTATGTGTAGGAGCAATTAAAAGTAGTGAGAAAATTAAAACAGATGTTCCACTTTACATTTTAGAGGTTGATTTTGTTGGGGTTGTTTTGTTTTTAGTTTTGCCATTTTTTTATTCCTGAACATTTCAGTTCAACTCAATTCCATTTCTCTAGCATTTATTGAACATTTATATTTTATGTCATCAAATATTTAAGGAACAAGGATAGAAAACTATCAGGCTCATAAGCCTATGTCAGCTTTGTATTATATTCCTGGTTCAAAACTGTACGTTTATCTTGTCTCAGTTTGCCTCAGCAACTAATTGTTGTTGAAAAGGAACAAAAGGAAGATAAAACTTGGATCTATATGGGGTTACGGTAAGAATCCTTAGAAAGGATAGTTTCAAAAAGAACTCTCTGTGGGAGAGAGACAGCTCTGAGAGCAGCAGTCAAGATGAAAAGAAAGCTTTTTGAATCTGCCACTGAACCAATTCAGAATTCTGGAACCTAGTCAAAGGAGCTACTAATAGGTCACGGGAGAAGGGATGAGACCACACAAAATCTTTAGGTGCACTTTCAGAAAATGAGCCCCGTTCAGCAAGCAGTATCAATCAGGAGATTTCGTCATGGGATATATTACCATGCGGCTTGATTCACTCTGTGGTGCTTCTTTGAAAAGAAATAGCATGGCATGTGGAAGTGTGTGATCTTTGAGAATTAGGAGCAGGCATCTGACCAAATCCCAGGAGGCAAATGACATGAACAACTCCAGTGGGAGGACAGGATTCTGAAGCAATCGTTCCATTCCTCAATGTTTGTATCTGAAGTAGAAAGCAAAGAAGGACCAGTCTCAGGTATTTGTTACATAGAAGAACTGACAGGCAATTACTGGGGCCTCCTTTTTTTGCATTTAGGGAGGGTTAAAAGAGTAGATTCTGATACTTCTGGAAAAAAACAAATTAAACCTGAAGAGTCATAACACCTGCCTTTCTCTATAAAATGAAATCCGGCACAATACACATCTTCATTAGATACTTATGATGCTTTGTTTCAATGATAGGGCAAGGTCAATGAGATCCCACAGCATTTCCTAGAGTCATGTTAGAAAGCATCTTCTTTCCTTCTAGAGAAAAACGTTGTTCAGTTATTTTAATTCATTTCATAGTGTGCATCACACAATTTGTTGAATGTCTTTGTCCCTCCTTCACTGCTCCCAGTAGAGTTAGCACCAGGCGGATATGGGGAGGAGTGGGGTTGGAAACGTGGATGGCTGAATCCATGTGTTGCCATTCATGAGAAACTTAGAAAATGCCTTTCCTTGAATTTCATCTTTTTTTATGACAGCAAAGTTAAATTCAACAAATTTTGAGTGCCTTGAAAGTACATCACATTCTGAAAAGGAACAGGCAATGTGAGAGATATACAAAGTTGAGTTAGTGACATTCTATGTTCCTAGTTTCTCACCATTTAGCAGATAGATACTAAATAGATACATAATTCCATTGGAAAACTGCTTGTGATAGGTCATATATTAGGAATATAAATTAAGAACTAGGGCAGAGTAGGGAAATTCATTAAACCAGGAGTCTGCACTTACATCTCCTCACTAAATAGGAAACACCTCCTAATCTGGAGGTGTTTCATAGCCCTCTTCTCACCCCACCTAGGTACCCCAATCAGTGTCTTGCAGAGAGGATGTGTTTGTTTAGGATAGGTCTTAAAAGTTTTGTTTGTGAGTTACTCAGTCTTGATGGTTGTGATAAAAAATAAGTATTGAACCTTTATTTTAGGAAGGTATCCCATTAAACATTATATTTTCTTCCTCTGATAAAGCAGAAATAAAACAATACAGGTTTCAGTGATTTAGTCAAGAATGCAGCTTGAATCAAAGATAATTTTTTTCTGCATCAATTTAAAAACATCGAGAGAACAAAGGCTGTCACATTTTTCTGTAATCACCAAAAATAAATGTTTATTTATGTTTTTAGTTTTAGAGGTACATGTGCAGGTTTTGTTACATGGAAATATTGCTTGTTGGTGAGGTTTGGGCTTATATGGAGCCCCTCATCCAGGTGGTGGTCATGGTACCCAACTGGTGGGTTTTTAACCTGTACCCCCTTTAGAAGTCTCCAATATCTTGTTGTTTCTTTCCTTATGTCCTTGCATATTCCCACTTATAAGTGAAAAGATGTGGTATTCAAAGTATTTTTCTCAAGCTGTACAGTTCAACTCTGCCATTATAGCAAGAAAGCAGCTATGGGTGATATCTAAATGAATGAGTGTGGCTGTGTTCCAATTAGACTTTGTTTATAAAATCAGACAGTGGGAGAATTTGGTTCATGGATCGTGGTGTGCCAACCCTTTACCCAGAATGATGTGATTCATTAAAATTCTTTTAAAATAAAACAATTACCTCTATTTTTATGATTGGAATTTATGAAGAAATAAGTCAGAGAGAAATGTATTTAACCTGCCAGATACAGTACTTGGTGCATGGCAAGCCTGAAGTAGGTGATATATATCTGACTTATTCAGATAATGCTTTAACCCTTTCACCCTCATAACCTGCCTAGGGAATTAGGATAAAAATACTAGGAAATTAGGGACTTTGGAGACAACAGTTTTTGTCTAAGAGGTGTCATTTAATGTCATATCCATTTGACAGCCATATTCCCCCTAGGAAAAAAAGAGGCTAAAAAATCCTAGAATCAAGAGTGGGAGAGTATAAAATAGATAATTGGTGCAATTTGAGGTTTTCATTTTTATCCATTTCAACCAAGTGAAGAGGATTTATTTCCTCCAAGAGTCATGTATGATTAATATTTTTTAATTGGCTTAGCACAATTTAGAGGCACGAAAAAATTAAAACACCTCTCTGTAAATTTCAGAAACTGGTGTAGAAATCTGTCTCCAGCAGCATGTAATAAACATGAGTTTAAAAAGTAATTATGCATGCCAAACTCACTATGTTTGAAAAAATTTACAAAAGTGGTTTGAAAAATACAAAACACCATAAAAATGTAAGATGTTATTTCTTATAAGATAGGTGATAGAAATTCGTGTCACTTTATGGAAATTTCCAAATTTAATAATCTAGATACCTGATTAATACATGTATTATCTGTCCTTGTAATTATTAATCATATAAGAAATGATGTTGAGCTTTATTTTAATTAAAAATGATAATCAATGAACTTCTTTTGAATGTTTATGTATAGATGATCTCAATTTAAACTGTTATTGATGTTTGAGCATTTATTACAATAGGTCAATGAAAAATATTCATTTTTAATGGAAGTGGTATCATATAAACAATATATACTCTATCTTCAATATTTTGATAAAGAGTTGAAGTATCCATGTTCAGAAAATTTTAGATCTACAATTCAGTTCAATATCTAAACAAACTGAAATTGTAGAAAAGTAGAGAAGGATATCATTGTTTCTCTTTGTGATACTTATTTCACAATTATTCCTTTCTTATGAGACTAATTACATATTTATAACTATTAGCCTCAAACTTGTTAGGATTATCTCTCTAAAAGACTATATTCTAGACTCCATAGTTTTGAAAATAATACTGCCATTACTGTTCATTGTGCTAAGCAGCACTTTTATGTTTAACAAATCTTAAATCAGCAGACATAATCAATGACTTCATAAGGATAAATTAAATTTGAGAATTGAGGATTTTATAAAATTTCAAAATTATTGTTCACATAAACATTTCAGAAGCAAATCAATACCTAAATTATTTATTGAAAAAATTACACACAGCCTAAAAGCATAAAGAACTATTTCCAATAAAAGGATAGTTTCACACTTCTCTAATGGATCATCAGGCATCTTTCAAGTGAAACAAGAGAGTGACTTTCTTTCAATGGCTTAATAACAAGCTCTTCTAGAGCTTTCAAGGCCTGTCCAAAGGTATCACAAATTCGAACATTATGGGGAAAGAGACACTGCTTTTAACATGTTATATATGTATGGGGTGCCAAAAAACTGTATATAGATTTTGAGAGATGTTACCTATGTACTACTTTTTGAAGTTGAACTGAATTATGGTAGCAATGTGTAGTATGACATTCACTCAACCATGCTTCTGCCATTTTCCTTGTTCTACTTGTTGCATGGTAACGCTAGCATTCATTTGATTAATGCCATCTTTTGAGCAAATGTCATACTTAAAATGCATATACATTTTTTGGCACCACCATATATATAAGGCGGAGCAGAGAGATTCACATTTGCTTGATGTTTTGGGACTCAATGAGCAATGTTGAATAAAATTTAATAAGAAATATAGATTATTCAACCCATAAATTTTAATATAAAAATACACAAGTTTATATAAGAAGTCATTACTTATAATTTTCTTCAGTAATTCTATTTTGAAAATTCTGTATTTTTCTCTTAATAATTGCCACTAATTTTTCAATTCTAAAATCAAATAATTTTAATCATAATTGTCATTGAAACTGCATCTTTAATACTGCTTATAAAAACCAAAGAATTCCTCTTGAATATTTATTCATAGCTTTTCTGTGCTTATAGAATTTAGGTTTACATGATGCCAAGACAATGGGTTTGAGGAGGAAAAAAAATCAATCAATCCAACAATATGCCTTATATTCCCTGAAGTGATTGATTTGCTATTGAATCAGATAAACACATCAGTAGCCTCAGGTCTTCCATTTTTCCATCTACTGTCACATGTTAGTGCAAAAACACATTGAGCTTCTTTAAAAGTATTATTATATAAATTGCTTGTTACTAGAATAAATCAGTGTAATGGATCAAAAATAGTGATGAATTAATATACAGCAGATTGTAAAAAATCTAATCTTAATCACGTATTTCCATTTTCCTTCCTATTATCTTTATGAAAGCAGCCTTATTTTGTACTGCAGGACAAGGAAGCTATGGTGCATAATAAGATGTTGGTATTCTTGGATAAGACTATTCATCCCTGACATTGATTTTAGTGGCTAAGCTTCCTTTAAAAGTAGCTCACTCTTGCATAGTACTACATACATCTTGTTGAATGTGAATAATCAATCTTTAAAACTTCATTTTTGAAGTTTTGAAAAACAAACTTTGTGCATATGGTGCAACAGCTTGACCTAAATATTCAGCTGCTCTGTTCTACCTACTCTATATATCATATTTTAAAATCTTATCTCAAAAATGTGCGCCTTAAGTGGTAGCATAAAGCCATTTGTAAAAAATACTAAGAAACAGAAAACCTCTGCGTAAAAATGATGGAATGGAGCAAGATAACAGACTGTACCTCAGTGCATAATACCCTCCCCACTCTCAAAAGGATGGGTGTGGAGAGCACGCCAACAATTAAAGAAAGAAGCAGAACCTTATGCCGTTTTATGATCTAACCTTTTTGAGATCCAAGGAATTAAAACACACGATCCCGGTGCCGAGTTTCATGTTTCTTAATGTGCTCCTGTTGCTTCCCAAGCACTCCCTCCAACACTCCAGTAAATAGAAAGGTCAAAAATTACTTTTTATTGATTTTAAAGATGTGGAGTACAATTCAGGATTAGGGACATAAGTGGTGATCATACAGATGAAGTTTGAGCCTTCCATTGGTCCGCATTTCACCTGGTTTGAGATCAGGTACCCTTACTGATGTTATGCGCCACTCTCCTGGCAGTTTCTCACTACTGTCAATCCCTTTCTTATAATACTATGATAAATGTTCAGAATCTGGTTATGAGTGAGTACATGTAGTACTCAGTCCTTTGTTTCTATGATAGATCACTGAGTATTACTGATTCTAAATCCATCCAACTTGCTGCGAAGTCCATAATTTTGTCCTTTATGGCTGTGTAATATTCCATCATGTATACATACTCCTTTTTTTAATCCAGTCCACTTTCGATGGGCAGCACAGTTGGCTTCATGTTTTCGCTATGGTGAATAGTGCTGCAATAAACATGCAAGTGCAGGAATCTTTTTTGTAGAATGCTTTGAGTTCCTCCGGGTATATTCCCAGAAGGGAGATTACTGGGTTGTATGGAAGGTAGCTTTTAGATCTTTTAGTAACTGTCACACTATTCTCCACAGAGGTTGTACTAGTTCACACCCCCATCAACAGTGTAGAAGGGTTTCCTTCTCTCCACATCCTCTCCAGCACCTGTTATTTTATGAGTTATTGGTGAGATGGCCATCTTGACTGGAGTTAGATGTTATCTCAGTTGGTTTTGATTTGCATTTCTTTGATGATTAGTGAGGCTAAGCATTTTTTTCATATATCTGTTTGCTGTTCATGTCTTCTTTTGTTCTTTTGAGAAGGGTCTATTCATGTCTTTTGCCCTCTTTTTAATAAGACTGCTTTTTGGGGGGTTTTGTTTTGTTTTGTTTTTTTCTTTTGGCATATTTCAATTCCTTGTAGATCCTGGATTTTAGGCCTTTGTTAGATACACAGTTGTAAAGTATAGTCTCCCATTCTGTGGGTTGTCTCCCTACTCTCTTGATGGTTTCTTTTTCTTTGCAGAAGCTTTTCAGTGTGATGAGGCCCCACTTGTCTACCTTACCTTTTATGATATGGGCATTTGCGTTTTTGATCAGGAATTTGTTGCCTATTTCAATTTCCATAAAGGTGTCTCCTGCATTTTTCAAGATTCTTATAGCTTGAGGTTTTGCGTTTAGGTCTTTGATCATTTAGATTTGATTTTTGTGTATGGTGATAGGTAGGAATCCTGTTTCAGTCTTCCGCAAGCAGTCAGTCAGTTTTCCTAGAATCATTTACTGAATAGGCTCACCTCTTCCCAGTGGTTGTTGGTGGAGGCTTTGTAGAAGATCAGTTGATTAAGAAATTGAGATTTTGCTACCAGAATCCCCGTCCTATTCCATTGGTCTATATTGCCAGTTCAGGTACCAATATCAGACAATTTTGATTATTGTGGCCTTATATAAAGTTTAAAGTCTGAAAGCGTGATACTTCCAGCTTTATTTATTTAGCTAAGGATTGTTTTGGCTATTCATGGTCTTTTATGTTTTTGGTTTTTTGTTTTGATTTTGCTGTTGTTGTTGTTGTTGAGTTGGAGTCTCACTCCATTGGCCAGGCTGGAGTGCAGTAGCACACTCAAGGCCACCCCAGTGTCAACCTGCTGGGCTGTGGCGATCCTTCTGACTCAGCCTTCCAAAGCCAAAACTACAGGCACATGCTACCATGCCCAGCTAATTTTTTATTTATTGTAGAGATGAGGTCTCACCAAGTTGCCTGAGCTGGTCTTGAACCCATGGATCGGGTAATTGACTCTCCTTGGCCTCCCAAAGTGCTGGGATTGTGGGTTGAGTCACCATATGTTTTCATATGAATTTTCATATTGTTGTTTCCAGGTCTAAGAAGAATTATATTGGTAATTTAATGGGTATTGCATTGAATCTGTAGATTGTCTTAGGTAGGATGGACATCTTTACAATGTTGATTCTTCCAACTCATGAGCATGGACTATTTTTCCGTTTGTTGGTGCCTTCTTTGATTTCTTTGAGCAGTGTTTTGCAGTTTTTGTTGTAGAGTTCTTTCACTTTTCTAGTTAGGAAGACACCTAGGTATTTCTTTTTTTCGGTGGCTATTATGATGGGATTGTGGTTCTTTATTTGATTCTCTGCCTGTTTGTTGTTAGTGTATAAGAATGCAACTGTCTTTTCTACCTTGATTTTGTCCCCTGAGACTCTGCCAAAGTCTTTTATCAGTATAAGGTGGTTTTTGGCAGAATCTCTTGGGTTTTCATAGTATAGAATCATATAGTCAGCAAAGAAGGATAACTTAACTTCCTCTTTTCCCATTTGGATACTCCTGCTTTCCTTCTTGCATGTAATTGCTGTAGCTATGACTTCTAACACATTGTTGAACTGGAGGGATAAAAATGGTCAGCCTTGTCTTTTTCTGATTTTCAGGGGAAATGCTTCCTATTTCTGTCTTTTTATGTTGGTTGTAGGTTTATTAAAGATGGCTCTTACTATTTTGAGGTATGCTCCCTCTATGCCTAGGTGTTCGAGGGTTTTTATCAAAAAGGGATGCTGGATTTTGTTGAAAGCTTTTGTCTGCATCTAGTGATATAATCATGTGGTTCTTGTTTTTACATCTGTTGATGTATTTAATTACATTTGTGGTCTTGTCGATATTGAACTAGTCCTGCGTCCCAGGGATGAAACCTACTTGGTCAAGGTGGATGATTTTTGAGATATGTTGTTGGATCCAATTTGTTAGACTCTTGTAGAGAAATTTTGCATCTATGTTCATCAGGGATATTGGCCTGTAGTTCTCTTTCTTTGTTGGGTCTTTTCCTGATTTGGGTATCAGTGTGATGCTAGCTTCATAAAATGATTTGGGAAGAGTTCTGTTTTTCTCAATTACCTGGAATACTTTCAATAGGATTGGTATCAGCTCATCCTTATATGTTTTGTAGCATTCCACTAGAAAACTATCTGGTCCAGGGCTTTTTTTTTGTAGGTAGTTTTCCTATGACAAACTCAATTTTGGGGGTTGTTATTAGTCTATTTAGGGTCTCAGTTTCTTCTTGTTTCAAATGTGGGAGGTTGTGTGATGTCA
The DNA here is from genome assembly GCF_000164805.1 of Carlito syrichta. Taxonomy (NCBI): domain Eukaryota; kingdom Metazoa; phylum Chordata; class Mammalia; order Primates; family Tarsiidae; genus Carlito; species Carlito syrichta. The sequence continues at coordinate 464,001 of NW_007246622.1, read as the reverse complement.
GAAAGTCTTTTATGTCATTTTGTTTTTTAGTTTTTTTCCATATAGGTATACATAATAATCTCTGATAATTGTATTTCTTCGGCTCAGCTGTGACTTGATCTTTTGCTTTTCTGATTGTGATTATTTGGGCTTTCTCTTTCTCTTTCATGGTCAATCTGGCTAGGAGTTCATCAACCTTGTTTACCATTTCAAAGAGCCAGTTTTTTGTTTTGTTCATGTTTTTCTATGATCTTTTTGTCTTCCATGTCCCGTATTTGGGCTTTTACTTTGGTGATCTGGATTCTTTCCTGAAATTAGGGTTGTGGTGGTTTTGCCTTTCCAACTCCCTTGGATGATTTCTTAGGCTGTTAATTTGTGATCTTTCTATTTTCTAGATATTTGTGCATAGAGCTATAAACTGCCCCTCTTAGTACTGTTTTCATGATATCCCAGAGGTTTTGGTAAGTTGTGTGGCTGTGTTTCAATTTTTTTTTCAGTAATCTTTTAATTTCTGTTTTGATTTTTGTGTTGACCCAGGAGTTGTTCAGCATCATGCTGTTTTGTGTCCATGTCTTTGTGGGTTTTGGGGGAATCTTGTTTGTGGTCATATTTATTTTTATTCCACTGTGGTCTGAGAAGATGTATGGCAGTGTTTCAATCTTATAAATCTTGTTTATGTTTGATTTATGACTAAGGATGAGTACACTGGAGTATGTTCCACATGGTGATGGGTAGAATGCATATCTTGTGGTTGTTGGGAGAAGTGTTCTGTAGGTATCTGTCAAGTTCATTTAATCAAGCATCAAGTTGAGGTTCCAGATCTTCTTGTTGATTTTTTGCCTTGATTATCTATCAAGGGTTGTTAGTGGAATATTCAAGTACTTAGCTAAGATAGTATCAGAATCAATTATCTTTTTTGTTTACTTACTAGATGCTTTATAAAAGCTGGTGCTTCTCTGTTGGGTGCATATACGTTTAGGATGGATATTTCTTGTTGATGAATTGAACCTTTTATCATCATGTAGTGTCCTTTCATTTCTTTCATAAATTTTTGATAGCTTAAATGTTGTTTTGTCTGCTATTAAGATCATGACTCTGCCTTCTCTGTGTCCCTTTGCCTGAAAGTTTGTTTTACATCCTCTAACTTAGAGTCCTTAGTAGTGAGATGTGTTTCCTGAAGACAACATATAGTTGGACTGTGTTTTTCTTTTAATCCAGTTTGCCATTCTGTGTCTTTTCAGTGTTGTATTTAGTCCATTCACATTCAGGTTGATTATTGAGATGTGAGAGTTTATCCCTGCCATGGGGCTCTAGTAAAGATTTTGTTGTTGTTGTTGTTGCTTGTTTGTTTTTGCTTGGTTGATTTTAATTTTGGAGTTGATATAGGTATATGCTTCAATTTTACAGTCACCAAACATGCTGGGTTCTGTTTTCCTGCATTCTTGGGAAGTGTGTGGTCATTCTTTTATTTTTTTTTTCTGTAGAGCTGATCTAGAGGCAGCATAAACTCTTAGGAATTGAATGTCTGGGAAGGATTTTAATTCTCCATCACTGATGAAGTTTAGCTTAGCTGTGTAGGAAATTCTTGTTTGGAATTGTTCAGCTTTGAGAACTTTGAAGACTAGACTCCAGTCTCCTCTAGCCTGTAATGGTTCATAGAAAAGTTTGCTGCTATTCTAATTGGTCTTCCACAATAGATAGTCTGACCTTTCTCTCTTGCTGCCTTTAGGATTTTCCTTTTATACCTACTTTGTTTAAGCAAATTACTATGTGTCTAGGAGTTTGTCTCCTCATTTGATACTTGTATTGGTTCTCTGAATCACTTGTTTGGATGGTTAAATCTCTGATGAGATGCGGGAAGTTTTCTTGGATGATCTCATGGAATGTTTGTTCCAGTGTGTTCTCAGTCTCCTTTTCTGTTTCAGAGATACTGATCAGACATAAGTTTGGCCTCTTAATATAATTACACATCACTTGGAGGCTTTGTTCTATCTTTTCAAGTTTCCTTTATACGACTTTAACAGATTGGATTAGTTCCATATTTTTTACTTCAAGCTCTGAGAGTCTTTTTTCTGCCTGCTTAATTCTCCTTACCATGATTTTCAGCTTATTTTTTATTTCATTGACTGTATTCTTTATAGCTAGCCTCCCCATAATTAATTATTTCATATTTTTGTCTTGTCTTTCTTGGTTCGTGTTAGTCTTCTCCAACCATTCCTTGACTTCTGCATTTGTGGTCTGAAAGCAGTTGATCTGTGTGCTCTTCATTGTTTGCATTCCAAAGTGTATATTCTCCAACACTATCTTTCCATTCTCTGGGTAACCTTTTGTTTTTTCTTTGATTTCTGTTCATTTGTGTTGGATTTTTCTTTTCTCTTGATTTCTGTTGCTCAGTGAGAGAGGGAATAGTTTTTACTTCTGTTTGCTCAATTCCCTGTTCTTCCTTATGTAAAGCCTCTGGATTTGTTCAATTTTGAAGCCAGGTTGGGTGTGGAGAGCTGTGCTGTACTTTTGCAGCTTTGATATTTGAATAAGATGTATTAAAGGGTGCTAGGATTAAAATGCTGCCTGCAAATCACAGTGTTCATTAGCTGGAGTGTGGGCCCGCATGATCTACTTCCCACCACCTCACAGTATGTCCATGCAATGGGAACGTATGTAGATCTCCTGGGTACAAAATAACATAAGGGAAAGGAAAAGAACTGAGAAAGAGAGAAGGGAGAAGACAAGGCAATGAAGAGAAAGAAGTAGAGAAGAAAAAACAAACAAACCAACAAACAGACCAAAAAAACAGTAAAATAAGAGGAAAGAAAAAAAGCTAAAACTGGCAATATGAGGACATTCTCATGCTCATATATTCCCTTATGTGAAAAAAGAAAGAGAAGGAATAAACCAAAATAAAATGCACACACACAGCAAAATATATAGGGAGAGCATGGGAAAAAATAAAAATAAAAGCCAAAATTTAAAAAGAAATAATAAAAGAGCACACACACAACAAGAAACAAAAAGCTTTTGTATTCCTTGAGCACCCTCTTGTGGTAGTTTGTGAAGCTTCAGGCTCTTTTTCAGCATGACCCATGCTCCACTGCTCTTGACTGGCAGCAGAGGTGAGGGTCCTCTGACCTCTATAACTGACTCCCTGCTCACCTGTGGTCAGAGGGAGGCTACAAACTGCTCCAAACAAATCCACCTGTGTTCTTCCCTCTCTACATGTGTTGATCAGGTCACTCGCCACCTGGGTTACAAGTCTTGTGAATTACTGAGGGAAGGGATCAGGATCCGCTTCAAACTCACGCCCACCCATCTGCTGCAGGCTGGCTTCTTCATCTCCACTTGCAGCCATAAACCTGCAAATGCTTCAGTTGGGGGATGAGGCACCTTCGTCTCCTTGGTGGGATTGCCCCTCTGGGGATACTGCACCCAGGGTATCTTCTCTGGGTTGATAGTGATCAACCTCAGAGAGATGCTGAATTTACTCCTCAGTCTCAGGGAGTAGCTCCGCTGTTCACGTGGGCAGGCGAGAGCCTGTCACCACCTGGGTGCCAAGTCCAAGGCAGTGGCAGAGTCTCTGGGTCTTGTCCTCTGCTGGGACTTGGTGACTAGTTCCTCCAGTGTATTTTCTCCATGTCCAATCTGGTGCTGGAGGCTGTGGTGGCAGGTGGCGCTGGCAGCAGCTGTTTTTCGCTTCTTTCTTCCACATCGGCTCACAGAGATGGTGCCTGCCTCTGGGCTGTGGAGCACACTGGGATCGGTGTAACCACACCGGGCAACCACCTCAGCAGGCTAGCTCAGGCCACTTGTTCCCATGTCTCCACAAAGACACTCGCACACCCATTTGCCGACACACTTGCATATAATCGTCCCTGCACCCATTCATTTATGCAGACTCACGTACTCTGATCGACTTCATCACCATCTTGGAATACCCCTAAAAATTCTTAATTATACCTTCAAATTTAAGAAAAAGCAGCCTGAGAAACTGAATAGGAAGCTATGGGGGAAAAAAGAAAGAAACACTAGAGAGTAGAAACCAAAACAAAACCAAAAACAAAAAAAAACAAAAAACTGCTACTGGATCTCAGGGGATGCTGCAAAGGTAAAGCAGCTCTGCTTGGTGTAGTGTAGGGCCAAAGTCCTTGGACGTATCATAAAATTCGATGGATTGAGTGGTCCTAAAATAAAACATCTAGGAGGATCTCAACCAAGTGGTTTTCAAACATGTTTGTTATACCTTTGTTACTCTAACTTATTATTGAATCCCTAATGTTGTTATTTTGTTCAGTTTTTGTCCTTGTCTCTGCTATATTGATTTTGTCTATTTTGTATTGTTGTTTTGCTTCGTGTTGCCTTCTTGCTGAATTTATATTCTCAGTAAGTTCTACAGCTTGAAGTACTATTGGAATACATGGATCTCTTATGTCTCCACTCCTGATTCTTCAACTATGTTTTGAATCCTTACTTTCTTCGCCATCTTGGTCAGTGTGAGCATCTTTGCTCAGTCCAAGTCTGACGTGTTTTCTAATATCAGAAACTCCATTTACACAGTTTCTATGCAAATTTTCCTTCTGGGAGTTGGGTTTGGATTTATTTGTTTTAATACAATATGAATCATTTCTCTTCATATCCATCATAACTTCAAACCTAGAATTAGCTTATTTTCCTCTGTCAAAGGATAATTTTCAAAAGGGTATAGAAAATCAACACATGCCAAAAATTTTATTATTAATGTATGTGGAAACTAGTGAGATATTACAACTTGTTCAAAAAAGAATTCAAGCAACAGAAACATACATAAAGAATAAAGAATTCTGAAGTAGACTTAGAGAGCAGAAATAGGTCTACCCATAGAGGAGTAATTATATACATTTGTATAGTAATTAATTAGTATGCATTTGTATAGTCAAGAATCATTATTAGTTTTCTGCAACTTACAGCATTGTAAAATAGCTCAAAGACAAAGAAAACCACAGGGAACCTAGACAAACGAGCTAAATATTCATTTTTTTCTCATTTCAAAATCTTTTATAATTTTTCTTGACACCTTTCTCTGAACCTTCTTTGTGACTTTAGCATTGCTTTTAATCCATTCTCCTGAAACCCAAAGTAGGGGAAAGAGATGCCTTGCCATTCTTGCTGAGGTTATTTTAAAAAACATTTATTTAAGGTTGAGCAATAATTTTAGCTTTATTTTGATTTCTTCTTTTTTCCTTTTAAGTTGAAGTAAACTTTAACACAGAGATATTCCAAGTGTATCCACAGACTCCTGAGGGATATCTAAGACCCTGTTACGTGTCTGTAAGGTCAAAATCACAGTTGATGTTTCCACTCGTGGTACAAAAGTCATGGTGGATAAAACTGCCGGCACCCTAAGTTGAGGCAGCGGCATCAAATTTTACTAGAGCAGTCATTGTTTTCTTCTACCCTATGCACTCATAGCAAAAATGGACACTTAAAAATTTTCTCAATAATGCAATAAAATTTATTAATTTTGTTAATTCTTAACCCTTGAGTACACAGCTTTTATGTATTCTGTGTGTAAAATTGGCTACATATGAAAGTATAATAGTTGCCTCGAGGAAAAGCAATTCTGCAATTTTTTAAGTTGCCAGTTGAACTAGCCACTATGAAAATATGACTTGAAGGATAATTAACAGACAATGTATAATACACAGCAAACTTGAGTACTTTGTAGCTATTTTGTCAATAATTTAAAAAGAGAGCATATCATTTCAAGAAAAAAGTCAACAGTATTTATTGCCAATGATAAAACTCAACTTTAAAAGGAAAATTAGAATTTTGGAAAAATCTAAATTCTGCATAGTAACTTGAGAGCTTCTTAACACCTCAAGTAATTTCAATGGTAATATTAATGAATTTTATTTTTTATATTATATAATAAAATGTGCCAATATTTGAAAAATCTGCATAATCAACAATTTTCAAATGATTAGTGCTGCAAAATTATGCATGGATAAAATATTCATTCAAAGTGCCAGAAAGATCAATGGGATTTTAATATAAGAGTATTCAAGCCGGGCTCGGTGGCTTAGCCTGTAATCCCAGCACTTTGGGAGGCTGAGATGAGTGGATTGCCTGAGCCCACGGGTTCGAGACCCGCCTGGGCAACTTGGCAAAACCTTATCTCTACAATAAATCAAAAAACTAGCCGGGCATGGTAGCGTGCGCCTGTAGTTCCAGCTACTTGGAAGGCTGAGGCGAAAGGATCGCCGGAGCCCAGCAGGTCGAGGCTGCGGTGGCCGGGAGCCGCCACTGCACTCCAGCCTGGGCGACTGAGTGAGACTCCAACTCAAAAACAAAAAGAGTATTCAAAGATCATTAATACATGTATAGTATTAGATTCCACCTGCAACTAAACTTTAAGAAACCGCCATTTGTCTAGTTTTTGTATATTTGAAAAAATTAGAATAGACCTTCCTTTCCAACTGCATTTCTGTGTGAGACTGGACATCATATACTTTAACCAAAGCACCAATTCTCAACAAATTGTTTACAGAAGTAGATATGAGAATCCAGCCGTCTCCTATTGAGGTTGACATTAAAAAGATATTTGCAAAATGCTGACTAGAATAATACTGCTTCTCTTACTGTTATTTTTTGTTTAAAAAAATAAAATTACTTTTCTCAAAATATGTTATTTAGGTAACATGTATGGGGATTTTAAATGAACTAATTAATAAAAATTCAAAATTTTTTTACTTTTAGATGCTAATTCAGTAAATCAAAATATGTAGACCATATAAACAAAAGCTCTGCAGATTTCTCAATAGATTTTAAGTATGTAAAAAGGTCTTCATATCTAAGAGTTTGAGAACTACTGATTTAATAAACTTTCACTTTAAAATATATATACAGTACAATCTTGCTTTCACACAAAATTTTTCTGCATATCTATCAATCTTTGTATCTGTAGAGAGGCTCACTGAATATTAACTCTGGCCATTTCTGAGTGCTGTAATTTTGAAGAGATTCAAGACACTTTTATTGTGCTTTTTTTTATTACTTAAGTTTATATGCATATACTGATAAGAATAAATAAAAGAAAAAGTAGGAAATAGAAAAACTAATTTAAAATAAAAATTCCAAAATTATCTGAAAATTAAGTATATATTCAATACAATATGAGAATTATTTACTTTGATTATTTTGGATCAATTAGAAAAAATAAAAACTGACCCCTATTTTCTATTGCTCCTATTGCAAATCACCACTAAAACAATAGTAATTTATTCTCTTACAGTTCTGGAAGTCAGAAGTCTGAATTGAGACTTTCAGAGATAAAATAAAATGTCACCAGGGCTGGTTTCTTCTGAAACCTCCGGAGGGGAATCCATCCCTTGCCTCTTCTAGCTTCCGGTGGCTGTCAGCATTATGTGGCTTGCGGCTACATCACTTCAGTCTCTGCTTCTGAGGTTATGCAGTTTTCTCCTCATCTGTCATCAAATCTTCCTCTTCCTCTCTTTATAAGAACACTTATGACTAAACGTAGGGCCTACCCATAAAATCCAGGATAATCTCTCCATCTCAAGCTTCTTGATTTAATCATATCTGTGAAGTCTCTTTTGCAATGTGAGGTAACACTCACAGGTTCCAACTATTAGGATATAGGTGTCCTTGGGTGTCATTATTCAGCTTATCAAAACCCCATATTTCACACTACATAGGAAAATCAACTCTAGATAGAGTGTAGATCTTAAATAAAGTTTATATAAGACAATACAGGAGACTAACTTTATGACTTGAGGAAGGCAAAGATATTTAAACATATGAAAAAGACTAATCATAATCGTGAGGGAAACAATTTACACGTTGACCTTTGCTGAAATTAAGAATATATGTTCATCAAAATTCACCCTGGAGGGATTGGTAAATCAATCTACAGAATTGAAGAAGATACTTGCAATACACATAGTTGACAAAGTGCTTGTATCCAATAAGACAAAAAGAAAACAACTAAATATAAATATGGGTAAGGAATACAAACTGACATTTCACAACAGAGGGTATAAATAGGCAATAGGCATGATAATATGTTTAACTTAACCAATAATCGGGAAAATAAAAGTGAAAGCCATAATAAACATTGGATAGTTAGAATGTACGAGGCAAACATACCATGTGTTAGTAAAGATGAAGATCATCTGTAACCCTTGTATACTGCTGGTAAGGTGTTAATTAGAAACAATCATTTTAGAAAACTGACAATAGTTGCTAAACTTCATCATATTTATACTTTGTTTCAGAGCAATTTAACTCATAACAGAAATGCATGTCGTTTAACACAAAAGACATGTATAAGATTGTCATTGCAGTATTATTCATAATAACCAAAAAGTAGAGGGGAAACGGCCATCTACAGTAGAAAGAATGGCTAAATCATAGATATTAATCTTATGGGATATTATAACACCATAAAAATTAATAAACTGTAGTGTAAATGTGATCTTTTAAACTCAGTATTGAGCAAAAACAAAGATAGTAGTCTCTCTTATCTTGGGAAATACGTTCTGAGACCCCCAGTGGTTATCCGAAACAACAGATAGTACAAAACCCTATATATACTATATATACTATGTTTTTTCCTATATCTACATACTAGTGATGAAGTTTAATTTATAAATTAGTTCCAGCAAGACATAAACAACCATAACTTGTAATAAAATAGAACAATTGTAACTACATACTGTAATAAGAGTTATATAAATAGGGTCTCTCTCTCTCTCTCTCTCTCTCTCTCTCTCTCTCTCTCTCTCTTTCTCAAAATATCTTATTTTATTGTGTTCACTCATTTTTAGACTGTGGTGAGGGAGGACTACTATAGACACAGAGAATCCATACAGTATGATTCCACTAATATAAAGTTGAAAATCAAGCAAAACTAACCACAGCTGTTAAGCATCAATAATATGGCTTCTTTGGGCAGAGAGAAAAAAGAGTTATGATTGGTACGACTTCTGAAAATGCAAACAATGGTCTTTTTCTTAACTCGAGTGGTGTTTAGGGGAGTGGGTTCTCTGTGATAACTTACTGAGCTATATATTTACCATTTGTGTGATTTTATGTATGAGTTATACATCAATTAACTTTCTTAGTTAGAAAGAGATTTTTGAACTTACAGGGATAGGTGTCCAAAATTTATTAAATGAAAAGAGAAAGATGAATAAAGCTGTTCATACATTTCTAAATAAAGTATGATCTCACTGCAAAAAATAAAATTAGGCTATATAAATATGTGTGTGTGGATAGGTGCTGGATGGAAAACAGTATCTCGATGTGAGATGGAGAATGGGATTGGGAGTAAGGGAATAGTTCTTTTCTTCAATATGATTTCAATTTGTATAAAAATGCATATTACTTTTTAATTAAAATATAAATAACTTTAAGAAATGATAAATAGAAAATAAAATTTAGATATTAGATTCAATCATAATGATAATACAAGTTATTGAATACTTTCTAATTATTAATGTATTTAATTATCACAGTAGTTCCAATACAGTAGAAAGCTACATATGAGAAAACTGAGGCTTATAAGGACATCTAGCAATTAGGTAACAGAATCAGAAGTTAAACTCATGTCAAGTTAATGCTGTTAATACCATGCTATCCTCAGCCTGTGGAAAATAATGCATGTTTCTAATATGGTGCTTATTACACTAAGTAATATCTAATAACACACCTACCATTACACTAAATTATTAGTCTTTGAGGGCAAAGAGTTGTGTTTGTTGAGTGAATGATTGTTATTGAACAAAACATAAACCTATATTAAACACTAATGTATTGTTTGTTCTTAAAGGTGGTGAAAATAATTTTAGAACACAGTTTCTTTATTTATTTCTTGTAGAAGGAAGGCCGACAGTTAAATATGGATGTGGAAGTTCTCAAAATGTCCTGACTCTTTCTGCTAATTACAGCATTAACACAAATGCATTCATCCCTATCACAATCCGGTAAGTACTATACTCCACAGGAGTTCTTTAAACTGCAGTGCTGAACTCTGTTTTTAAAATGTTATTTATATGTGTAATACCCACTCAAATATGAAAAGAAACAAAACTGCTTTGCTTTTTTAATTTTTGTGGGAACTTTTGTTTATTTATTTATTTTTTAGATTTGGTGGAGTAAACTGCAAATTGAACTAACGTATTAATTAATTCCATCTTGTGGCAATCAAATTGCACACAAAACAAATCAATTTATTCGAAAATATGGTGCAAGCAAATAGACGAAAGCATCAAATGGTTCCGTTGAAATTAAGATCCAATTTAATTGTTCAACAAATTATTTATTGAATAAAAAGATTTTGGCTACTAGGAATTGAAAGCCATTTACTCTGCACAGGAGAAGAAAACCTAGTAGAAAGGATAAGCCAGTTGAGTATTAAATGGAAATGTTTTTCTTGATTACATATATTTTGGAAAGCAGTCTTTATTTTATGCTTCAGAATTAGAAAGGATCAGAAATAAAAATGGCTAAATATGATGGTCACATTCCAAGGGCATTACTGAACAAAATTTACATGTAGCTGCTAAGAATTTAGCACTCTTCTTCGGTATAGCAATCGAGTAATAATGGTCTCCAAATAACTCTATGACAGTGAAAAATATCGTTTTGTGACTGAGTTTGTGTGTAAGATGACAATTAGATAAGTTAGTCTGATCAGCAGGAATCTTGGCTAACCTATGAAGGTTATATAAATCAAATAAACGTTCTCAGAGACTGCATCAATCTGAAAATAACATCAACAAAATTGACACCAATCTAAAAATGTAAACTCCTTACAGGCAGGGATGGTATCTTACTCATTTTTAATGCACTTAACAGGGCATCTGATGGGTAGGAGATACTCAGGAAATGTCTGAATGAATAAAGAAATGAGGGTGTCTGGGCTGTGCAATTCAGTTGATTATAACAAGAAAGCAATGAAATTACCCTAAGGCAATGAAGTTATTATCAGTAAATTAGGTATACCCTTTTGGAACACTGAGTTTCATACAGACAAAACAAACTCTTTCAGGGCAATGAACAACTCATATTTCAACCATCTCTCTTACAAGTGTTCGCTGTTGATAACCGAAAAAATGACAAGTTGAATAACTTGAAAAATTATGTAAAAGATATTTCTATTGTTAAGTTCATCATTTTGTACAATGTCATATTTTATATAAACTATGGCACATTTAATTATATATGAAGTAATTTCTATTTTTGGTTAAATTTTCTTAGCAGGAATTAGAGGAATGATTTCTTCTTTATTTTTAAGTAATAATAACCTATTTGGGCAATCTTCAAGCCACTCAGATTCTTAGGTAGCCTCAAGTTGAAAGCATACTGTAAAATATATAGATTATTCCAGTAAAGCTGTAAATCAGGGACTTTAGAAAGAAAGCAGGAGTTATCCCTACTAATGCTAAAACTCAAATCTGCTTTGCCTTATAGACTCCTAGAAGATTTCAAGTTGACAATAGCCTAACCATAATACTCCATTATATATATTATGAGTATATCATTAATTAAAATTTTTGAGTGCCCATCTGCTAAGCACTTTCTTGATATGCTTTAATTCTTGCTTCTTATTTTTCTTTGTGTTCCCTTAGTTTTTTAAATTCTGTGTTTAACTTCATTTTTACTTAACAAATTGTTCTTATTATATTTGTAGCACTATCATAAGCTCCTGACATTCAATAGTAAGCCCAAACAGATAAAAATCCAAGCTTTGATGTGTACATAGTTTTATGAGATTGACAGTCACACTACTGAGGGAATAATTAACATTTGAGATGCATTATAAATGAAACTAACATGATAAATAAGAACAAGTCACAAAGTATCCTGGCCCAGGCTAGAGAAAATCAAGGGAATTCTTTGAAAATGAACTGGGAGGAACTTGGTAAAAGAAAAACAAACAGGCAAAACAGGTATCATGAGTTTCAGGCAGAAGGAAGAGTATGTGAAAAGACTCTTTGGTAGAAAGGAACTATCAGGTATTCAGAAAGCCAATAAACCAGTGTATGTTAAGCAGAGAAGCAGAGAAGGGTGACTTAGTAATGAGAGACAAAGTCTGAATGCTACCCTGCCTTGTGGCTTTGTTAAGGAGTGAGTATTATAGGGAGTCGTTAGATGGTCGTTACATGTCCAAGTCATAATGGTGGCTTGACCTAGACTGGTGTCAGAGAGAAACTGACATATTTAAGACATAATTAGAAGTAAGATTGTGACTGATTAAATACAACAAGTAAAAATAGAGGTGTTGACTGGGTGTTGTGGCTCAGCCTGTAATCCCAGCATTTAGTGAGACTGAGGCGAGAGGATTGCCTGAGCCTGGGGGCTCAAGACCAGCCTGGGCAACTTGGTGAGACCTCGTCTCTACAATAAATCACAAAAACTAGCCAGGCATGGTGGCATGCGTCTGTAGTTCCAGCTATTTGGAAGGCTGAACAGAAGGATTGCCTAAGCCCAGCAGGTCAAGGCTGCAGTGGCCATGAGCATGCCACTGCACTCCAGCCTGGGCAACAAGAGTGAGACTCCAATTCAAAAAAAAAAAAATAGAGCTGTCAAAAATGAACATTCATGTTCTGATGTGCAACCGGATAGATGTTATCATTCACTGGGATAGCAAACAATGCAAGAAAAACAGATTTGATAGAGAAGATCGTGAGTTCAGGCTTGAGTGTGCTGAAAATAAGGTGCCTTTGAAACATCAAGAGGAGTTTCCAGTTGAATATGTGGATGTAGAGGTTAGAAGAAAGGTCTGGATGGGAAATACACATTTATGAGTCATCACTGCCGATGGAAATTGAAACCATGAGCATGGATGGCAGTAGAAAGGGAGTGGAAAGAATTGCCTGGGATGAGTCTTGAGGAGCTAACATTTAATGACTGTATAGTGGGAGACAAAACTGTAGTAGAATCTGACAAGGAGTAACCAAAGAAGCAGTAGGCAAATAAAAGGAGTGGGATTTCAGGAAAGGCAGTGGGGAGGTTTATCAGATAGACCATCCGATGGTTGGTCCACATGATTCCATGACCTGAAGACTTCACTTAGCATGATAGAGTAAAAAGCCAGACTGAAGAAAATCAAGATAAAACATTTAGACAACTTTTTAAAGAAGTTTTTAATGTGAAGGTGTAAAAAGAAGTATGGTGACGGATGAGAACTTAAAAGGAAATGGATGAAAGGGATTTGAACGTGTTTAATTGTTGATGGGAATTATTTGTTGAGTGGAAGGCATTAATACACAGAAAATAAAGAGAAAGTGAGAAAATAAGGTCTCTTAATAGTATAGAGCAATTCTGATACAATAGAAGACTCTTGCCACAAGGCAGGTAACATGGAGAGAGATGCACAGACTGAGGCTTCCAATTTCCGTCTTTGTGCATGTCCCTTGATCTATGATTGCCTTGGCTTTATCCCAACCTGTCCAGCTTTTGACACCACCTTCTCTCTCTTACTTCTCCATCATTAAATGGACAAAATTTAGAATTTAAAAAGTCTTTTTTTGTCCAACTCCTTCTAACTATTTGATTTCTCGCTAATAGGACGCTTTGCTATGCAAATCCAGGATAATTGTCTCCCTAAACACCATGTGAATTAGATTCCTTTATAATCGTTGACAGGATTTTATCCATATTTAACAGATTCTTGGCAATAAAATAATATACCATGATTGATAAGAACTTATTTTCAAAAACTAATAGAATGAGTCATAAGGAAAAAATGTAAAAGATGGTTTGTTTATTTTGTTATTAGTCGTTATTTTTTATATTGCCATTAGCCAGTATTTACTCCTACTAGATTCACATTGTATCTGTAGGAGAGAAGATAGAAGTAGAACAAACTTGAATAAGCCACTTGTAGTGATTGAGGTCAATTCAGTATCAAGATAGAAGTTCTTCTTAAATGAAATGGAGCAGAGATCATAGTTCTACAGATACATTGTAATTCATACTCATGCACAGTTTGTCTTTCATTTCAACAAATTTTGAAAGAGATCACATAGAGAGAACTATTGGTTTTCACAAGGGTTATTCTCTTTTGGGGAAGTTCAGAAAATTTGTCTTACTATATATATACTTTTTAAAGCTTCTGAAGTTTAAAATTTTCTGACACCTTTAGTGTCTGTTTTACACAAAAGAAAACTCTTTGCCCAGTATTTTGTTCTCTAAAAAAGCCCTGTGTCCCTTCTTCTAGGTGATTTACCATGTTATCTGCATGTTTTAAAGTCGCACCACTTCCCAACTTCCTTAGGTTCTACCATTCCATGCACCTGACAAAATTCCCTCGAAGATTTATCCAGAGTTGTAAAGTTATCCAAGTTTATTGGAGGCACACTCTAATATCTAATAATTTATTTTCGTTGGAAAATGCTTAGGGTAGCCAAAGTGGGGCATTGACCAATAATTGCGTTTCTCAAGAACCACACATCCTCATTAACCACTTTGTAATAGCAGGTCACTATGGACAATTGCATAGTTTAAGAACAACTAGACAGGAACCAGAAAATTTCTAGTAATTGGATGCAAAACTCTTGTCACTACTTGCTGAAGCCCAAATATACATCAAGTAAAAGCACTGTAGGTATTCTTACCACATTACTTTAAAAAAATTTGGCCCAGAAAACAAAATAAAACCTGCTGTTAGGTTTCATAAATGCACTAATTTTTATCTCCTGATGTTCTATTAATGTCCTCATACATATATATGCATATGTTTATGTATATATTATGTGTATATCAGTGTATTTTTTGACTTTTAATTTTTTTATTTTAAAGATGTGGGGTATAATTCAGGGTTAGGTATACAAATGTTCATTATGCAGGTGCCGTTGTTGATGAGGTATGCCCCCCTCCCCCAGCAGATACCTACTACTACCAATCTCGCATCTCCCCCTGCCCGCCCCCAGCAGTTTCCTGCTACTGTCAATCTTTTTCTTATAGTATTGCAATAATTGTTCAAGGTCTGCTTATGAGTGAGAACATGTGATACTCAGTTTTTTGTTTCCATGATAGATCACTCAGTATTATAGACTCTAAGTCCATCCAGGTTGCTGGAAGTTTATGATTTTGTCCTTCCTAATGGCTGTATGATATTCCATGGTGTCTATGTACCCTTTTTTAAAATCCAGTTCTCTTCTGATGGGCAGCACAGTTGGTTCCATGTTCTTGCTATTGTGAACAATGCTGCAATAGACATGTGTGTAGGTATCTTTTTCGTAAAGTGATTTGAGTTAATTAGCTCATTTCCCACAGTTGAAGAAAGTAGATAAAAAATATATTATAATGTAAAACTAACATTAACCTCAAAAGAATGGGAAGAAGGATTCTGAGTAGGTCTAATTTTGGTTATATCAAATTAAGATATTTATGAGTAAGTAATTTATAGAAAAATAAGAAAGAATCAACAACTTCTTATAATAGCCATATTTAATTTGTTAAAGGTTTCTCAACATCAAATTCCAGTTGTTTGCCATTTCCCTGCATATATTATTTTATTACAACTTGCAGCCTTCTAGGTACTGACCAGCAACTCTATATAGAGAATGAGCAAGAGACCACCCAAGTTCATCTAAAAAGACAGGATATCTGTACTTATTAACAGTTATAATCCTGAGATTAGCACAAAATATTATGTTTCTGATTTTCTAAAATATATATTAAAAAATTTACAAGTTTCTGATAATATTATATAAGCTATGGATTGTGTACCTTTAGTCTTAGTGCCAAGAAACTATGTAATAGTGAGAACCTTCACTTCTTGAAACAGATGGTGACTTTTGAACTGTCTAAATCTATAAGATATTAGATTTATTCATAAAATGTTACCATGTCAATATAGAAAGTTTGGCAAGATTTTCATCTTAAAAAGGTCAAACTTCATCACTTCAATATTAATTCCTGTACATTTTTCATCAGCTTCTCCATCTGGTATTTCTTAAAGAAAATGTAGAAAACCTAGAGTTTAATACGGGAAATACAGATAATACTCTGTTATTACATAAGCATGTATATAAATACATAAATATAAACATTACTCATCTTTCTTACTCATACCTACATTATCCATACATAGTATTTCCATACATACATCCATCAAAACTAGCTGAATAGTAAATTACAATGCAATTTACTGAAATTGTAAAACTAAAATTTTTTTTCATTAAATAAGCTAAAGAAAATCTTTAAAAGATGTCTGTGGATCTACAAAGTTGGTAATTGTAGTACTGTTTAGGATTATTGCATAGAACCCTCCACTGATATATGAAGTTGTCTCTAAAATTTGCATATATCTTTTTTTCCATTTTAATTTTAGATTCTGGGGTACATGTGCATGATTTTACATATTGTGTAGTGGTGGGGATTTGGTCTCAGGTGACCCACTTCTAGATAGTGAATATTGTATTCAGTAGATAGTTTCTGAACCCTAATCATCCTTCCCACCTCCCCGCCATAGATGTCCCAGTGTCTGTTATTTCCATGTTTGTGGCCATTTAGCTCCAGCACATGAGTGAGAATATGCTATGTGTTTGATTTTCTATTTCTGAGTCAGTTCACTCAGGATGATGATCACTAGCACCATCCACGTTGCTGCCAAGGATGTGATTTCATTCTTTTTTTTTTTATGACTGCATAGTATGCCATGGTATATATCTACCACACTTGCTTTATCCAGGCAATAGTTGGTGGACTTTTAGGTTGGTTCCTGGCTTTTGCTATTGTGAATAGTGGTGAAATGAACTTACTGGTACAGGTGTCTTTTTAACATATTGATTTCTTTTCCTTTGGGTGGATCCCTAGTAGTGAGATTTCTGGGTCAAATGGTAAATTCACTGTTCAATTCTTTGAGAAATCTCCAAATTGTTTTCCAAAGAGGTTGAACAGGTTTATAATCCCACCAATAGTGAATGAGTATCTCCTTTTCTCCACAACTGCACCAATATCTGTTATTCTTTGACTTTCTAATAATAGCCATTCTGACTAGTGTGAGGTTATATTTCATTATGGTTTTAATTTACATTTCTCTGATGATTAGTGATGTTGAACATTTTTTCATATGCTTGTTGGTCACTTATGTGTCTTCTTTTGAGAAGTGTCTATTCATGGTCTTTCTCTACTTTTTGATAGGGTGTTTGTTTTTTGTTTGTTTTTGAGTTGGAGTCTCACTCTGTCACCCAGACTGGAGTGCAGTGGCATGCTCCCGGACACCGCAGCCTCAACCCGCTGGGTTCTGGCAATCCCTCTGCCTCAGCCTTCCCAGTAGCCAGAATTACAGGCACACATTACCATGCCCGGCTAGGGTATTTGTTTTTTTCATGTTGAGTTGTTTCAGTTCCTTGTAGATTCTGGATATTAGCCATTTGTCTGAAGCATAATTTGCAAATATTTTATCCCATTCAATAGTTGTGCTGTTCACTCTTGACTATCTCTTTTGCTGTGTGGAAACTTTTTAGTTTAAGTAAGTCCCATTTGTTTATTTTGGTTTTTGTTGCAATTGCTTTTGGGGTCTTAATCATAAATTCTTTGGTTAGGCCAAAGTCCAGAAGAGTGTTTCCTAGGATTTTTATAGTTTTTGTTCTCGCATTTAAATATTTAATCCATCTTGAGTTACTTTTTGTACATGGTGGGAGATAGGAGTCCAGTTTCATTCTTCTGCATATTTTCCCAGTACCATTTTTTGAATAGGGGGTCCTTTCACCATTGTTTATTTTTGTTGGTTTTGTTGCAGATCAGTTGATCGTAGGTATGTAGTTTTATTTCTGGGTTCCCATTTTGTTCCATTGATCTAGCTGTCTATTGTACAGTACCATGCTGTTTTAGTTGCTATAGCCTTGTAGTATAATTTGAAGTCAGGTTGTGTGATGCCTTTTGTTTTAAAGATGTAGGGTACAATTCAGGGTGTGTGTGTGTGTGTGTGTGTGTGTGTGTGTGTGTGTGTGTGTGTATAATATATGTATATATATAATTTTTATTTTAAATATGTGGTATACAATTCAGGCTTAGGTATACAAATACTCTTTTTACTTAGAATTGTTTTGGCCATTCAGGCTCTTTTTTATTGTTGTTCCATATAAACTTTAAGTTTGTTTAAAATTAAGTATTAGTTTAGTGCTTAGTGATGCAAAAATAGGGTAAATCTTTCAAAGCAAAAAATCTTAATCTGAATGTGAACCTGAGTCTACACAGTATGTTTATTAAACAATAAGTCAGTGGACTCTACTCATCAGTTTGATATTTAAAAACCATATCAAGTGATTGACTGTGTAATCACATTTGTGCCTCTTAATTGTGCAATTGAATGCAAGCTGTCAAAACACAATTGCAGTCTGCTAAATTACAAAAGTGAAAACTCAGGTCTACCACTTCTCATCTCCTGGTACACAGAGATGAGAAAACAAACCAGAGAACTGATCAACCTTACATCTTGAGAGACACCACAAAGATGCTACTGAGAAGAAAGGGAAATAGCTGGTGGCATGTATATCTATACTATGGAATGGAAAATAAATTCCATTTTGAAGAAAGATCAGAAAATGATCAGAAAAAAGCAGATGGATGAGCATATGCAAAGACACCAAGGTGTAATATTTTGTACATCATGCTCATGTAGGAAATTGTACAATGAGTAGAGTTCAAGGTGAAAGAATGTTTAGCTCTTTAGAAAATCACCACTAAACACTGTCATTTCTAAGGCAGAGTATCACAATAAATAAAAATAAAAGACAAGAAAAAATTTTGAGCACTTGCAATATATGCTGAAGAAGACCAGATTCTCTTCATCTTTTATTATCAGTGGTAAATATCTACAACTGTCCAAAAGACTACTAAAGAAGTTTGAATTATTCTTGTATAGTGGCACAGTGTACAGCAAATGAACTTATTCTTAAAAAGCCTTCTCTAATTCTAAAATGTGTGTAGCCTATCACTTTTAAGACAAGATATTGACAGTTACATAAGAAGATCATAGTAAACAAATGAAGACTTAGGAACAGAAATTGGGCAGAAATGCAATAATTGATAGAGTCAGAGAACACTGGCAGACAGGGAAGTTGAGTAAAAGAATTTAACATGTTGGAAAGTAAGATTCATGAGGAAATATCAAGGCATTATTTGTTCATTTATTTAAAGAGGTGGCTATTTAACAGTATAGATTTATATTTTGTGTATTTTTCAACCCACTTCCATAGTCTCTTTCATTGGGATTTATAATTATGGTTAGAGAGTATTTGATTACTGTCTTAAAATGACTATCAGAAAAGAGATTTTACTGTGAAAATTCCTTGACGTCTACTCTTGGTGGTGAGCCTCAATCCTTGACAGCATATTTATCTTAATTAACTTCTTTCTGATAATTCTCACTAAGTGGATGCAAAATTTAGACCATTCTATATATCTATATCTATATCTATCTATCTATCTATCTATCTGTCTATCTATCTATACATATATATTTAAAAAAACAGACACCAAACTGTCTTTTTTTAACATAATTTAATTTTAAAGGTATGGGGTACAAGTTAGGATTGTGTACATAAGTGGTTTAGGTACAGGTGAAGTTTTGAGTTTCCCATTGGACCTAATTTTGCTTGGATTCGGATTAGCCACACTTATTGATGTTATCTGCACCTCAATATCCAGCAGTGTCCAGCTACTGCCAATTCCTTTTTTGTAGTATTATGATAGGTGTTCAGTGTCCACTTATGAGTGAGAACATGAGGTACTCAGTTCTTTGCTTCTGTGATAGATCAGAGTGTGATAGACCCTAAATACATTCAAGTTGCCAGAAGTTCATAATTTTGTCCTTCTTTATGGCTAAATAATATTCCATGATGTATACATAACACATTTTTTATCCAGTCCAGTTTTGATAGGCAGCACTACTGGTTCCATGTTTTAGCTATTGTGAATAGTGCTGCAATAAACATGTATGTGCAGGTATCTTTTTTGTAGAGTAATTTAAGTTCCTCCAGGTATATTCCCAGAAGGGGAGTTGCTGGGCCATATGGAAGATCAATTTCTAGTTTTTTTAGAAATTGCCACACTGTTTTCCACAAAGGCTGAATTAGTTTGCACTCCCACCAATAGTGTAGAAGCGTTCTCTTTTCTCCACATCTTTGCCAGCATCTGTTATTTATTGTTTTATTAATGATGGCCATTTTTAATGGAGTTGGGTATTATCTCAATGTGGTTTTGATTTGCATTTATCTGATGATTACTGTGGCTGAGCATTTTTTCATGTGCTTGTTGGCTGCTCGTATATCTTCTTTTGAGAATTGTCTATTCATGTCTTTTGCCCATTTTTTAAAGAGGTTGTTTGGCTTTTATTTTCCTTTAGGCATGTATAAGTTTCTTGTAGATCCTGGATGTTAAACCTTTGTCAGATATACAGTTGGAAAATATCTTTTCCCCTTCTGTGTGCTATCTCCCTGTTCTCTTTGATTCTTTTTTTTAATTTTTAATTTTAAAGATGTGGGGTACAATTCAGGATTAAGTATACTCATGTTCATTATGCAGGTACCCTTGTTGATGAGGTGTGTCCCCTGTCTCCTGGCAGAATCCCACTACTGCCAATCCCAAACTCCCTCCCCCCAACAATTTCCAACTACTGACAATCCTTTTTTTATAGTATTATGATAATTGTTCAAGGTCCACTTATGAGTAAGAACATGTAATTCTCCGTTATTTGTTTCTGTGGTAGATCACTCAGTATTACAGACTCTAAGTCCATTCAAGTTGTTGTGAAGTTCATTATTGTGTCCTTCTTTATGGCTGTGTAATATTTCATCATGTATATGTACCACATTTTTTTATCCTGTCCTCTTTTGATTTGCAGTACAATTGGTTCCATGTTTTTGCTATTGTGGTCAATGTGGCAATAAGCATGCATGTGCAGATTGTCTTTTTCATAGAGTGATTTGAGTTCCTCCTGGTATATTCCCAGTAGGGGGATTGTGGGGTCATATGGAAGGTCGACTTTTAGACCTTTTAGAAATCACCAAACTTTTCTACAGAGGTTGTACTAGTTTACACTCCCACCAACAGTGTAGAAGTGTTCCCTTTTGACCACATCCTCTCCAACATCTATTGTTTTTTGAGTTATTGATGACAGCCAACGTGAATGGAGTTAGGTGGTATCTCAGTGTGATTTTAATCTGCATTTCTTTGATGGCTAGTGAGGCTGAGCATTTTTTCATGTATCTGTTGGATGCTCGTATGCCTTCTTTTGAGAAGTGCCTATTCATATCTTTTGCCAACTTTGTAATGGAACTGGTTGTTTTTTTTTTTCTTTTTCTTTTTGGCATGTTTGAGTTCCTTGTAGATCCTAGATGTTAGGCTTTTGTCAGATATACAGTTGGCAAATGTTTTTTCCCAGTCCATAGGCTGTCTCTCTGCTCTCTTGATGATTTCTTTGGCTTTGCAGAAGCTTTTCAGTTTGATAAGGTACCACTTGTTGATCTTATCTCTTATGGCATGGGCTCTTGGCATTTTGATCAGGAATTGATTGCCAGTTCCAATTTCCATAAGGATGTCTCCTGCATGTTATAAAGTTCATATAGTTTGAGGTTTTATGTTTAGATCTTTGATCCATTTAGAGTAGACTTTTATTTATGGTGATGGGTAGGGGTCTTGTTTTAATCTTCTGCCTGTGGTCAGTCAGTTTTCCCAGCACCATTTCCTGAATAGGTTCTCCTCTTCCCAGTGGTTGTTGATGGAGACTTGGTCAAAGATGAATTGATTGAGGTTTTGCTTCCGGAGTTTCTATCCTGCTCCATTGGTCTATATGCCTATTCTTGCACCAATAACAGACTGTTTTGATTATTGTAGCTTTATAATAAAGTTTAAAGTCTGAGAGTGTGATACCTCCCGTTTTGTTTTGTTTGTTTGTTTGTTTTTATTTTGTTTTTTTGCTGAGGATTGTTTTGGCTATTCGTGGTCATTTATGTTTCCATATAAATTCCTGTATTGTCATGTCCAGGTGTGAGAAGAATGCTGCTGGCATTGCATTAAATTTGTAGATTGCCTCTTAACAATGTTGATTCTTTCAATCCATGAGCATGGATTATTTTTCCATTTGTTTGTGTCATCTTTGATTTCTTTGAGCAGTGTTTTGTAGTTTTCATTGTAAAGGTATTTCACTTCATTGGTTTATGAAGTTGCCAAGGTATTTCATTATTTTGTGGCTATTGTGAATGGGATTGTGCTCTTTATTTGGGTTTCTGTTTGCTTATTTTTGGTGTCTAGAAGTGTCATTGTCTTTTGCACATTTATTTTATACCCTGAGACTTTGTCAAAGTTCTTTATCAGTGCAAGGAGGTTTTTGACAGATTCTCTTGGGTTTTCAAGGTCTAGGATCATATCATCTGCAAAGAAGGATAACTTAACTTCCTCTTTCCCTATTTGGATACCCCAATTTCCTTGTCTTGTCTGATTGCTCTAGCTAGGAGTTCCAATACTATGTTGAACAGGAGGGTGAGGGTGAACTCTTGTTTTGTTCCAGTTTTCAGAGGAAATAGTTCTAATTTCTGACTGTTTAGCAGTATGTTGGCTGTGAGTTTCTCATAGATGGCTCTTACTGTTTTGAGGTATGTTCCATCTATGCCTAGATATTCGAGGGTTTTTATCAAGAAGTGGTTATGGGTTACCCCTTACCCCTTGTATTTTATCAAAAGCTTTTTCTGCATATAATGATGGTTTCTTTTGCTTTGCAGAAACTTTTCAGTTTGATGAGGTTCTGCTTGTCTATCTTATCTCTTATGGCATGGGCGTCTGGGGTTCTGATCATGAATTGGCTGCCTGTTTCAATTTCCATAAGGATGTCTCCTGCATTTTCTAAAATTCTTATAGTTTGAGGTTGTACATGTAAGTTTTTGATCCATTTGGAATTGGCTTTTGTGTATAGTGAAATGTAGGGGTCTTATTTCATTCTTCTGCATGTGGTCAGCCAGTTTTCCCAGCACCATTTACTGAACAGGTTCTTCTCTCCCCATGTCTTTCTAAGTGAAGCTAAAGGAAGCTATGTTGCTTCCCCCTCAACAAATTGCTCATGACTTCATCAATATCTGAATTAAAAGCAAATATACATTGATATAAATTGCCTTACAATTTAATATCTGTGAACCCTTTTCCACCTAACAGAGAATTCAATTCAGAATAATTTAAGACTTTTCAAAAGATGTACTAGTTTTCTTTAAAATTGGAAGCTCATTCCATGGACAGTTGCTGGTATCAAGCCAAAGTGTTTGAACTCAATAAATATAGAATGAAGACTTTTAACATATCTTCAGATAATTTATTCTAATTCTGTCATGAGACAGTACATTTCTGCTTTATGGTATTTGATATAGAATTCTGTCGTAGTCCTTTTTACTTTTTAACTTTGTAATAGCTAACCTAATTCTAATTGCCAGTAATATCAGAATTCCAATTCTGTCCTTCAAAGACAAAATGTTACAAAGATGAAAAAAAGGAGATTGCAAAGCTCTATACCAGTTGCCATAAAATGGGAATTTATCTTGCCTTGTGACAGCATTATGTTCACCTTGCCCAGGGCCATTTGCTGACTTACACAGGGGCTGGTTAAACACCTGGGCAAAACTTCCACCAGTGGGGATACAAACATTTCCAATCATATGTTATGGGCCAGGCTGAACTCAACCATGTCCTGGGAATCCCTTCCCCTCTCCCAAGTGAATAGAATAGCAAAGAAGCATTGCTCACATGGCAATGGCAATGACAGGCATCCTTGCCACTAGGGTGCAGTAGCAGAGATTAGGGTGAAAGAGAATCTCAACTCCCCTGGCACTTGAACCTCAGAGGAAGTGATGGAAACAAAGGACCTCTGTGTAAAATCCTTGAGAAAAGAAAAAGTAAAGTCTTAGATTGATGATGCTCAGAAATCACCAACAAGCAAGATGCTGGGACATGTAAGTGTGAGCAAGTCCTGAGGATTTCTAAAAATAATCGGAGAGGGAGGTTCTATGATGGATGGTGACTCCAGCAGTGAAGAAAGGGTGTTCTCAGCACCTGATTTCTTGGAAGCAGACTGTGCCGTGGAGATGTGCATACAGAAAGTTTTTTTAGAGTTCTCCTGGGAACAACACTTGGAAGGCAGAGAAGGAAATGGGACTGAGAAAAGGTAGATGTTGAATGAATGCTTAAGTAGTTGCAGTGGCAGCCTCAGTTACCTCTAAGGGGAGCAGCAGGATTGAGATGGCCATGTTTTCCTGAAATGAGTCAAGAGGACCAGGCCCTTACCCCTTCTCTTCCTTCCCCAGGGGACCTGGGCAGCACAGCATATACTACAAGTGACTGAGGCTCATGGCCACATTAGCCCTTAGTGATTGGGAAAGCCTGAGACATTTAGGTTTGACTTAAGCCTAAGCAAGCCAATGTCTTTTTTGGATAAATTAGACACATATCCCCACATTCACTATCACCTTTTCATGGTAAACAGGGAACTAATTTCCCCATGTTAATGACATGCTTCCACTGTTTCTTTTTGTTTGTTTGTTTGTTTGGGTTTGGTTTTTTGTTTTGGGGGTGGTTTGAGTTGGAGTCTCACTCCTTCACCCAGGCTGGAGTGCAGTGGCATGCACGCTCACAGCCACCCCAGTGTCAACCTTCTGGGCTCTGGCAATCCTTCCACCTCAGCCTTCCAAGTAACTGGAACTACAGGCATGCACTCCATGCCTGGCTATTTTTTATTTTATTGTAGAGACGAGATCTCACCAAGTTGCCAGGGCTGATCTCGAACCTGTGGTCTCAAGCTATTCATTCACCTCTTCCACTGTTTCTTATGAGAAGTGACCTAGAGAAACAGTGACTCTTAGGAAGAACAGATCAATACTACTCACACCAAAACCTACAATGCTAATTGTGTAGATGTGCATCAACATGGACACATATAATTACAAATAATGCCATTCAATGTCACATCATAGAATACAGAGCAGAGCCCAACGAGAGTATACTTAGGTATAGAACAAAATAATAAATCTTTATAGATTGATTCTGATTCGAATGGAAGGCACAGGATACCTGAAAGGCAGAGCCCTGGGGATAGGGAAGTGAGGAAGCAAAGCACTCTCTGTATAACTGCGATCTTTTACCTGTTTCTTTTTGCAAAACATAAAGATAATTACACCCATTTCCTACTATACAGACTGCTGTGAATATCACCTATATGAAAGTGCTTTGAAAACCATTGAGTATCCCTCAAATATACAGTATTATTATTATGTTTTGTCATCTACATACATCTCTTTCTTCTACTGCTGCCCTAGGACCAGAAAAAAATGCTCACTACTTTTTACTTTGCAGTATCTTATTAAAACACTTTATAACCGGACTCGGTGGCTCAGCTTGTAATCCCTCCCTTGGGGAGGCTGAGGTGAGTGTATTGCCTAAGCCTGCGCGTTCGAGACCCACCTGGGCAACTTGGCGAGACTTCATCTCTACAATAAATCAAAAAAAATTAGCCAGATGTGATAGCACGCGCCTGTAGTTCCAGCTACTTGGAAGGCTGAGGCGGAAGGATCGTTGGAGCCCAGCAGGTCAAGGCTGCGGTGGCCAGGAGCGGCCACTGCACTCCAGTGTGGGTGACAGAGTGAGACTCCAACTCAACAAAAAAAAAAAACACTTTATACCTGGGCAGTTCATGGGGTGATTATCCACCACCCTCTAGTGGAAATGTTTCCTGCGTATTAGGCTTGACTCCTTTTACAATTAGTTTCTTTCTTTCTTCTTTCTTTCCTTCTTTCTTTCTTTCTTCCCTCCCTTCCTCCCTCTTTCTCTCTCTCGCTCTTTCTTTCTTTCTTTCTTCTTCCTCTTTCTCTCTCTCTGTCTCTCTGTCTCTCTGTCTCTCTCTCTCTCTTTTCAGTCAGTCATACTCTGTCACCCAGGCTGGAGTATAGTGAGTGGCGCTATCAGGGCTCACTGCAGCCTTGACCTCCTGGGCTCAGGCAATCCTTCTGCATCAGCCTCCCAAGTAGCCGGGACTACAAGCACATGGCTAATTTTTTTTTTTTTTTTTTTTTGTAAAGACTAAGTCTTGCTATGTTACCCAGACTGCTCTCAGATTCCTGGCCTCAAGCAATCCTTCTGCCTTGATCTCCCAAAGTGCTGGGATTACAGGTGTGAGTCACTCCACTCTGCCTCCTATTACAGTTTCATAGATGAAAGATTAACAGGCCCAGAGCTTTGAGAGGCCAGGCTTCAGTGGGGTCATGGAGTGGGCATGTGCCCTATTACCTCTTCTACAATACACAGATTTGCTTCTCTGATGGCAGGGGAAAGCGCTGACCAGACAATTGAGAGTGAACATAACAGTGTCTGGTAAGTTTAGGGTTCATTTTATTTACCAGGATATGCTGAAAAGTATAACTGCACAACAAATAGTCATCTTATTCAAGGCTTTTCTTCTTGTTCATCAAGAGCTATATAATTGATACTTTGCATGTATGTGCAAGCCACTGTAATAAATATTTTTATACATTATCTCATTTATTCTTTACAATGTTTTTAGGGGGTAGTTACTTTTATTATACTCATTTACGAGATGAGAAAACTGGGGCTTAAAGAGATGAAGAGATGAGAAAACCGGGGCTTAAAGAGATTCAATAATTTATCTAAGGTCATGCAATTACTAATAAGTAATTGAAACAGGGTAACCGCCTAGGTCATTTTGTTCTAGCATCCTTCTATTTAATCATGCTACACAGCACATTGCTGTTTAGATTTTCCTACCTGAAATATTCCTTAAATGAGGTCACTCTCAAATCAAAGAATCTATTGAGAACTTTCCCTTCCTTCATCATTTATCACTGCAATAACAAATAATGTGTCTTATAATCAAGCTTCTCACCTCCTTATCGATACATCTTCATCCTTCTCTAATACCCAGCCAACATGATATTATTTAATGTTCATCACATTAAAGCCACAATCCTTACTGTTCCAAACACTGTCCTCCATTTTTTCACCTTTGCTAATGATACAATTTTTTTCTCCTGGAATCTTCTTTCTGTTTTTGTTGTTCTTGTTGCTGTTTGTTTGTCTTGTTTTGTTTCCTACCAAATTGCATACTCTGCTTTCTACAAGCTCATCTTCTCTGGAAGGTAACCTAGAGTGGTCCCAACTCATACTCAGTTCCCTTGTTCTCAACTCCCAATGTGCTCACATCTTGTATGTTCTCCATTGGTCTTTCGTTATTCCCACTCCAAAATCAGACAATGAAGCATGCCAAAAATACCTTCCCTTCATCACACTTCAACTGTTATAAAAATGTGAGGAATCGTATAAGGATTTATTAAATGTACATGACCTCCAAGACCACATGTAAGTATATTGACACAGTATAAATAAATATATAAAGGTTGAGATGTTATAATTAGAAAAAAAGCAACTAAATAGACTTCATCATGGAATTTTTACTAAAGGCAATCAGTTAAGTACATGAAGGCCATGGAAAATTCACTTATTAGAGGGATTATTTAGGCAGTAGATTTGTCATATGCAAATACACAAATAATAAAATGTTTATACAAGAAATTAGAAAATTGACTTAAATCTAATGGAAACTCCAAAAGTTTCATTGCGAAAAAGGGAATGGCATTAGTAGAAGACCTTCAAACTTAAATGGAGATGTTGTTGATTCTATTTTTTTAATTAATGAAAATCTCTAAGTTATATTAATGATAAAATAGTTATCAGTACTTAAGCTCTTACTACTTTCCAAGTGTACTTCTTGATCTTCATTTAATTATTTATGCCAGTATTAATTTATCCCCATTATCCGCCTAGGGAGGTATTATTATACTTTATTATTATTATTATTATTATTATTATTATTATTATTATTATTATTATTATTTTGAGTTGGAGTCTCACTCTGTCGCCCAGACTGGAGTGCAGTGGCCTCTC
>NW_007246622.1:345671-436022 GCF_000164805.1 Carlito syrichta | reverse complement strand
GTAGCGGGCGCCTGTAATTCCGGCTACTTGAAAGGCTGAGGCGAAAGGATCGCCGGAGCCCAGCAGGTGGAGGCTGCGGTGGCCGGGAGCGGCCACTGCACTCCAGTCTGGGCGACAGAGTGAGACTCCGACTCAAAAAAAAAAAAAGAACTCAGAACACAGAGTCCAACTCTAATCACTACCCAATATAACTTGGTCTATATTATAGGCAATGTATGAAGTTAAAAATTTGATACGTGTACAATATTTGTACATTTCATAAAACTCTTAAGAAATATTTAAAATTCCATTTTTAATTCTAAAATATGAAAATTAAAATAGAAAAAATTTTGATTAAAAAATAGAAATTTTTAATAGAAAATTTAAAATAGGAAATTTTAATAGAAATTTTTCTGAAAAATTATAAAGTCTGTAAATGTAAAACTTGTGATGACTCAATTAATTATAATAAAATAAAGAATATTTAAAAATCTAAAATTTGTTTATTTTCTATTTTTATTTATATGACTGCAATTTTCTCTATTAAGGAATCTTACAAAATAACATTTAGTGAAAATTATGTTCTAATTGTGTTAACACATTGAAAGTAAAAGAGAATCTGTACAACATTTGTCAGTTCTGGAATTTGAAAAAGAGGTAGATGAAATTATTTTTACTTAACCCACAAAATCGATAGGTGTGATAAACTTACATGAATTATTATACCTGCTATACATACTGCAAATCAAAAGTTTTGATATTTGCTATTATGAAAAAACTGTAGCATTCAGTTACTTAAAATTCATGAGTCTATAATTTAGATACTGTTTAAAAAGCTTTCAGAAAAGTTTTTTTTTTAACAGTTGAAAATTACACAGATCAATTTTAATTCTATCATAGGCACTTTTAAAAAAAACTTTAGGGAGGCATGCAAATTCAGCACATTTTTTTCTGCCTAATAGGAAAAGGCATGTTACACTAAAATGAATATTTATTTCTAATTAAAAGATCGACACAGGTTGACATGTCATTTTTCTCAAGCAAGATTACTATATTCTTTCGAATATGAATTGCCACTAGAACCACCAATTTTGTTGAAATGTATTTAAGTCACTCAATTCACAGACTAGGACTGAGAAATATGAGCTCTAGTAACATTTGATTATTATTTGAGAGAATAACTGCTTTAAAATATTGCATGTGGGTTATTAAAAAATACTTCTAACTGCTTATTTAAAGAGTTTTTACTGCTGGATTTATTCCCATGTTCAGGAAACAGAGGTGGGTATTTTTGTTATATGTGATGATGGTAATTGAACCTCCGAGAAGATGGAAAAAATTTTATTTCTAACGTGTTACCTTAATCATTCAAAATACTTAACTAAGTGTTCTCACAAAATATACATTTACTATTTTCTAGAATATGTAAATAAGACCTAAAAGTTACATTAAAATAATGTAGTCTAATCCTCTCCCCCCCCCCCCCCCATTTTTCTGCCAAGGAAACTTCCTGCCTGAGAAGAATGCAAACTTTTTGGTGCCACATGACTCACGGAAAAGTGGAAATGTTAGAACTAGACCCACACATGACATTCTTTCCCCTGCACTAACGTTTATGTCAGCTATTACAGGTGACATGCTGCTACCTTTATCTTTCCCATTTCTGTGACCTATGCTATACTTCCTGTTACTTATAAAGAAAGGGTGCTCAGTTGTGTGTTCATTATACTAGACTCGAAGAACACTTGACTCTTTTCTTTGTGGAAAGATTTAGACACCCAAACCACACGACTCCTCTTTTTCAAACCTGACCAGACTTCTTTTTATAAGAACAATCATGTGCATTTATCTGGTCATCATAAGTGAAAATTAGTAGACTTGATTAACACAGAGTCATAGAATCTTATAAAAACCTATGGACAAGTCTCTATTCTTATCCCCGATGAACATGGAGGTCTTAGCTACAACTACCTTAAACCTCGATTTTAACACAAAGCATCCCATTTCAAATTCATGCACTCTGTAGATTTTAGGGACTTGTTTATGGTATGTAAATGTATTTTTCCTTGCAAATGTATGTACATTGGTCCTCTACTTGCTCTTTTAAGGAAAGAAAGGACAAGCATAAATCTATATGTCTTCCTATGTCTACTTCACTGTTCTTAACTATTTTCTAACCATGTAATCTAAACTCTATGTAAGAACTATTTTTGTTTTTAATTACTATTTTCCCACAACAATTAATTTAGAGCTTGCATATAGTACACATTCAATAGGTATTTTTCAAATGAATGCAACAAGTTTACTTATCTTCCCTAAGTGCTTTTTTCTGATGACAAAATATTCCCACCTCCTCAACGACTTGATTTGAGAGACTCTAATTAGGCCCTACATTCCTCATTTCATGTATCAGCTACCATGTAATCTGTCAGAGACAATGAAACTCAGTATTCCTAATGTAATACAAAAATGTAAACATAGTAACTGCAAAAATATAAACAATGAAAAAAATGCATAGTAAAATGAGATTTTAATATACTTCAAAAGAATGAATCAGCTTTTCTCAATTTTCAGATCATTCAGATTGTTTTTAGTCAACTAAATCCCTAAATCTTTTTCATGTAAACTGCCTGAAATTATTTAAGTTGCTTAGTCACACTGCCAGATTCTACCGCCCTCATAATATGCAAACATCCTCAGGAGATTTAACACATTAAGCAAAGTTCTCAATCATTCACAGCTTGTGGTCAATTTCTTCCATCAGATATAATTTTCTCCTAACCCCTAGCTGAGAGCAACATGCTGAAGAAATAAGATTCCAGAGACAGAAACAGGGTGGAGGATTTTGTAACTTGTGACACTGCCCAGAAAGTCAAATCTGAGTGCAGTCCCCAGTGAAGGAACCAGGTAGATCAAAGTACTAGAAAATGAAAGAAAAGAGCCAGGGTGAGAGTTAAATACAGCAAGGACATTTAGAATAACATCGAAACAAATTTTCCTTCTGTTCATGTGTTTGCAGTTTAAGCAACTTAGTAAATTGTAATTTGGAATCTAGTATGCCAGTTACTATGATACCTCTAATTATAGAGGAAAAGAAAAAAATGTGTTTCTTACATCACGAGGTTTTAGCCTACTCAGGTAGAAATATAAGAAATAAATAAACAAGTATATAGTTAGCAATTTTGAAAAGTGTTTCCAGTGAAATAGAATGCAGAGATAGAGTTTAATGGCAATGGTTGGGGAGGCCTTTTTAAAAAAATAAAAGAGTCAGGCGAGGATTCCAAAGAGGGAATGATCAGAGATACATGGATGAGAAGAAGCCTGTCATATGAAGAATGAGATGTCTGTGGCTGTGGATGTGGAAATAAATATATCTGAGTTAAAGAAAAAACCCAGTATGAATAATGACTGCTATAATAATATAAAGGTATTAACCAAACCTGAGAAGCACTGTGACTTTCCCCTAATAAGATGTCAGAAACTCACTGCCTAACAGCTTCAGGAGAACAGTCTCCTTGCAGCTCCAACGTATAACTATTCTATCACCTCCTTTCTATCTCTCATCAGATAAGCTAAAATAACACTCTCTTGTTTCTGCAGAACCAATGTTAGTATTTTAGTCAATTAGATGGTGGCCTGCCTGGTTTCTCAGCCACTGCCTACTGAAACACTGCCTGAACTTTCTCCAAGTATGTATTGGAGAGGTTGTAAGTTGGGCTAGTGCAAGCAACACACAGGTATGTCTCATTCAAAACTCTAAAACACACTTACCTCTGTTGGCCTCTGAAGCTTCAGAGATCATTTGTTTGGGTTTCCATATCTTTAATTTCTAATGGTTTTCAAAGTGGCATCTAAATTCAACCCATGGGAATAAACTGCTCTATGATGTGGCCAGTACTCTGCTGGATGCTATGGTGTATACAAAAATTAATCACAAAAATATTTTTAAAAAGCAATTCTAGTTAGTGATAGGCATGCTAAAGTATTGGGGTGAAATGTACTGATTTCTGCAAATTATTTGCAATACATCACAAAAAATAAGGTAAAATGATGGATGGATACAGGGCTATATATATGTGATTGAGAAAAATATAACAAAATATAAATTGTGGGACCTAGGTGAATATGTGACTTTACACTGTGAAATTCCTTTAATGTTTCTGTAGGTTTAAAACTTTTAATAATAAATTATTAAGGAAAATACAATTGATTACTGTTTGCCTGCATCTTACCATCCAGGTAAACACTGACACATAAAATAAATACTATACTGTGAGGAGCTGATTGTAAGTGCAACAGGAATTCAGGCAGAAATCAACATCGATTGATGTATGAGGAGGAAGAGCCACTTGAGGTTTGAAGACCACGTAAGATTTTAAAGATGAAGTGGAAAAGGAAAAGCGTTTCAAGTGGTAAAGGCAGAGTGAGCAGAAAATTGGAAGGAGAAAAAGAATAGCAACTGTTCAGGAGGACAAGAACAACTGGAACTGGTGGGGAGCAGTCAGAAATGACCTTGAAAAACCTAGGGAAGCCAGACATGGCAGGTCATGATGGGTAGAAAAAGACATGAATACTTTTCTTAAGAAGTTGATAGGGCAATCCCTTCGGGTGCCCTCCCACTGTGGGAGCTTTTCTGTCCTCTCAATAAATCCTGCTTTAAAAAAGAAAAAAAAGTCGGACTCGGTGGCTCAGCCTGTAATCCCGCGCCTTTGGGAGGCTGAGGTGAGTGGATTGCCTGAGCCCACAGGTTCGAGACCCGCCTGGGCAGCGAGACCTCATCTCTACAATAAATCAAAAATCAGCCAGGCGTGGTAGCGCATGTCTGTGGTTCCGGCTACTTGGAAGGCTGAGGCGGAAGGATCGCTGGAGCCCAGCAGGTCGAGGCTGCGGTGGCCAGGAGCGACCACTGCACTCCAGTCTGGGTGACAGAGTGAGACTCCAACTCAAAAAAAAGAAAAGAGAAAAAGAAGTTGATAACATTTGGGATCAATCAGGAAATAGAAACCAGATTTACAAATGGAATGGTCATACACTTATACAAAAATAAACAAAGAAAATTATTGGATAAACACAGACGTTCAAGAATGCTACAGTCCTGCAGGTAATCATGTCTCTAATGATGCAAAATAATTAGAGGAAAAACATGTGGGGCTACCTTTATCAACATGATTTTATTGTACTAGGTAAGTCAGGCACCATGACTGTACTGGGGCCATTCAAATCCCCACTTCCCAGGATTCGACCACGTTAGCTTTTCCTGGGCCAGCTCAGGTCACTGCAGAGTTGACTGGGACAGAACACTCCCAATGCCCTCCATCATATGCCAGACCCCTCGCCCAAGCAGAGAGCAGTGCAGAACCAAAGTCACAGTGGAACCAACAGAATGTATTAGAAAGGTATGGAGTAGCGCAAGGATTAAAAAACATTCTCAAGAACCAGGTTCAGTGACGGATGCAGTGGCTCGTGCCTGCAATCTCAGCACGTTGGGAGGCAGAGGCAGGAGCATCACTTGACCTCAAGGATTTGAGACCAACCTCGACAACGTAGTGAGAACTCATCATCTGTGCAAAAAAATCAAAAAATTAGCCAGGTGTGGTGGAGCATGCCTGAAGTCCCAGCTACTCGGGAGCCTGAGGTGATAGGATCACCTGAGTTCAGGAGGTTGAGGCTGTGGTGACCCATGATCATGCCATTGCTCTCCTGCCTAGGTGACAGAATGAGACCCAACTCAAAAA
Source organism: Carlito syrichta (assembly GCF_000164805.1). Taxonomy (NCBI): domain Eukaryota; kingdom Metazoa; phylum Chordata; class Mammalia; order Primates; family Tarsiidae; genus Carlito; species Carlito syrichta. Next base: position 430,308 of record NW_007246622.1, on the reverse strand, counting down.
AAGAACCAGCAAGCACAGAAACCGGGGTGTGTTCCTGGGATTCAGTCACTCTCTTCAGGGATAAATTCCAACAGTTCTCAGTACCATTTAAAATTCAAAATCCAGGGAGAGTATATCTGAGGAGACCATCTTGGGCTGCAGTCCACCCCTTGGCCAGAGAAGGACAGTCACCTCAATACCTCAGTGCCAGTCCCCACCAAGGCTGTACTAGGGGGCACATGTTGTTTGTCCAGTTTAACCTTCTGAGACACAATGAAAGAGAAATAACCACAATCCTGCCCTCATAGGATTGTGCAAGGACCCATTGAGATAAAAACAATATAAGGGAACTCAGACAGTGCTTATTATGTGACAAGCATTGTTCTAAATATTTCGCAAATACTAAGTTACCTAATCCTATAAACAACTTTTTTAGGTTTATGTAATTAAACCTTGCAAGTCAAATTGTTAAGTTTAACTCAAAGTTAACATGAAACTTCTTATTTTGTCAGGCATGCATATGCCTGAGTTCTGAATGTTCATCAAGTGTATCTTTTGAAAAAGCATCCACTTGAAAATTTGAATCTGTTTATCCATTTCTTGTTTTTGTAAAGGTTCTGCCACACTGACCCTTTTCCTTACTGCATGTTGATATAGTCACTTCTCATGTTTTTGTTGTTTTATGTTGATGATGTTCCCATTTGTTTCTCTCTCCTGACTTGGAGGTCATTTTTGCTAACGACCTCTGGTGCCCTAAGTTGAATGATTGAATTATTACCCTTCTCCCTCAAAATATTTTGCAATATCATTACCACAATTGTATCATTTTTAAAAAATCTAATGCACACTTTAAAATTCGAGATGGGACTTGAAAAACATCTTTATCTCGGGAAAGAGGTAAATTGTAATATCTGATTAATTTCAAATATAGAATAATGAGAAGGAAAGAAGCTACGGGGTGAAATACCCTCAGTGCCCCATGTGATCATTAACACCCAGAACATTGTATCCTGAGAATAAAGGAAGTTTGTGGTAAATGGCAGGCCAAACCTGACCTCTGCTCTACACCCTTCAAAGAGGATAGGAAATGTAAAGCTAAGCCTGACCTCTGTCCTACAACCTTCAAAGAGAATGGGAAATGTAATGGGTCACAGAAATGATAACCTACGGACAGGCGTCACCTCATTTCTAGGTGAGGATCTGAAGGTGATTAATATGGAACCACTTTTTCAGGCAAAAAAAAAATTGTGCTAGCAAGAAACACAAACCATAATCAAATGCAAATGTCAGTGTGTGACATGCTGACTTTCTAGATGAAGTTTATTAGGGGAAAAGGCAGTGCTTACAAGTCAGTCAGAGAGAGGGAGGGAGAGAAGGAAGGAGGGAGGAAAGCCAGTGGATGGATAGATAGATAGATAGATAGATAGATAGATAGATAGATAGATAGATAGATAGATAGATAAGATAAGATAGATAGATAGATAGATAGATAGATAGATAGATAGATAGATAGATAGATAGATAGGATAGATAGAGAGAGAGAGAGAGAGAGAGAGATAGGAGATAGGTGATAAATCCTTCTTGAAGTTCTGGGATATCAAGCTACATGTTAAATGTTCTTTTCCTTAGATTGCTTTTGTACTTCAACTCTGAATTCTAGTTCTTCAAATTGTCACTGTTTACTGTAAGACAGGCAAGATTCATGTCTGATCTCCAACCTCAAGAAGTTAACGTTCTTCCTCAGTTATAGTAAAAACTCTAAAATATATTACAAGTCTATATGATATACATACATATGCAGACTATTATATATTGCATGATATTTAACTGTTGTTGATAACTTGTTTTACCCAAACACAACAAACTGAGTTACTCTGAGGGGGAAAAAAAGAGGACTTAAAAAATTTATCAGCAATTCTAAAATATTTGCATTCATCTTTTTCACATTTTTCTGAAAAAGTTTTACATTGTTAAAAAAGTAAAATTAGGCAGAATTTTTTTTATTACTAGGTGGCAGCTGGATTACTATAACTTGGCTTTTAGCATTTTTTAGTTCATTTTTAAAGTAGTTTTGTGTACCTGTGGCGAATGGATGCTCACATAGTCAAGGAGATGATTCACTCTACTGGGCTAAAAATAATGGCTGTTTTGTGAATGGCCTGTGTGCTCACAGGGGGGTGGCTGAGTAAAGGGTGTCCTCTTTCACTGGATTGATTACAACCAGACATTATTTTTCTGCCAAAGATTATCTCAGTGTTCTTTCATATACAATGTTCCCAACGAATCCTTAAGTCTAAATGTAATCTTAACCACCGTATTTCATTTTTCAGGAGTTATATTTGTCATCTGGTTTATAATATCTCCTATCTGATCGAAACTATTCACTTCTGCCTTTTATTTTCTTGCTCATCTGGAAGCTAAATCAACAAAACAGTTTGGCTCAGTCAATCATATGTTCTCACCATGGAGTGCTATCGTATTTTTCAAAGTAAAAAATCACTCAAAATATTCTATTATCAACCATAAAAAAGGAAAAATAAATTTTTCCCCTAAAAGGAACACGAAAGAATGTTGAGCCTTCTAAGAGTTATGCAAAGAACCTGGAGACCAAAGGGCAAATGCATTTTCGTAACTACTTTAAGTAACCAACGGAGCTGCACCAAATTATTCAGCTAAAAATCAAGCTGAGCTGAGCAACACCAGGGGACAGCCATCACCTCACATGAGTGCTTTCCTCATAAGCAAATCTACACCCCACCTGAAGAGTATCCAGCTCTCTGCCATTTTGATATTAGCTTTCATCCATTTTAACCAGAAAGCTCTGCCTGGAATATCCTTGAGTCAATACTGATGAGAGGAAAGCCAGCAATGACAGGGCTGTAGCATATCTGCATATGAATAAAAGCGCATACACCACAATCATTTAACCAGTGATCAAATCTCCCGGTAATCAATAGGAGTATTTTGAAGACAACTTCCCATTCAATGTGGGAATTATAACAGCATGAGAGGAAGATAGAAAAGATACGTTTTTCAAAAAGCAAGGTGTTGTTGTTGTTGTTGTTGGGTTGTTTTGTTTTGGTTTTTTTTGTTTTGTTTTTTTGCTGAAAAGACCCTTGAAAGTATTTGGAATTCTATTTTCAGGAGATATAGGAATAAGGTTTCACAAACAAAGCTAACAGAGCCTGTGCCTCACCAACATAACTGATGAACCCTCTCCAGGTCCAGGAGCTGCAGAGGACGGTTTTTTGTAACAAGTTCTTCAAGTCTATGTGGAGTTTAAAATAATGATGAACGAGAAATTTGCTTGGTATTCGCCTCCTTCATGCTGTACGGAGATTCATACTGGGGGAATAGTAAAGCAGGTACATTTTCTTTAAATCCCTTTTAGGCATTCATCTCCCAAGCTGAAGCTTCCTGCCCAGAAAACAAGACAGCAATTCTTGCCCAGAACAAAGTGTCATAGCTTTGGCCTCCAACTGACTTTCCAGTATCTGCAGCAAAACAGTCTTAGAGAATGTTATCAGGAGGATTAGAGTAGATCGGTGAGTGATTGTTGAAGCTTTATTCTCCACAACCTCAGGGACTTAGCTGCACCCTGAGGAAGGGAGGTGGTTAGGAGTATCCCCAAATAAAGGAGGAATTAGAGACTCATGGGCATCTTTGTGGCACAGCCTCCAGGCCTCAAAAGGGCCCTACTTCAGGCATCAGCTCCAACATGGTGCAGGTGTGATGGTACAGGAGTCATGGTGAGAGGTGCCTATGGAGGGGCATGAAGCAGAGGTCCTGGCTCCTCACAAACTCTGTGTGACGTGTAACTTAGATATCCCTGTGCTCTTCAGGAAGGCACTTGGTCAATATCCATTCTATTGCTCTGATCATTCCAGGAGGCTGCATATACCTACCTGTGCATGGAACACTAAGGCCTGTGGTGGTTCATTTCACACTATGCATGAAGGCTGTGCCAGTTACACTCTGCCAGCAATGCCCACTTCCCCACCAGCACTAGGTGTGTTCAGTCTTTTTACAAGTTGATGATTATGTGAAAATGGCATTTTATCATTATTTTAAAGATTTTTTTTATTGAGCACCTATGTCATTGGCCTTTATGAGGTCCATCTTAAACAAAAACGACAGTTTTTAAGAATTTGCAATTTCGGCCAGGCTCGGTGGCTCAGCCTATAATCCCAGCACTTTGGGAGGCCGAGGTGAATGGATTGCCTGAGTTCAGGGGTTCGATACCAGCCCTGGCAACTAGGTGAGACCTCGTCTTCACAATAAATCAAAAATTAGTTGGGCGTGGTTGCGCGCCTGTAGTTCCAGCTACTTGGAAGACTGAGGCGGAAGGATTGCTGGAGCCCAGCAGATCAGTGCCGGGGTGGCAGTGAGTGTGTCCTGCACTCCAGCCTGGACGACAGAGTGAGACTACGACTCAAAAATAAAAAATAAAAATAAAAATAAATTTGTAATTTCCTCAGCACTATTCCAAATATTTCACCTATATTAGCGCATTTGATCATCATAAAAATCCTATTAGAAAAATACTACTATCTTTCCATTTACAGAAGAGTACAAGGAGCATGGAGATGTTAAGATGTTAAGTAATTTGTCCAATGTCATGCAGCTAACTAGGTTTCAAAACCCAGCCACCTGGCTCCAGATCCAGCTTTCTATGTAATTATGGAAGCAATACTACGGCATAAGAAATGCAGAGTGGAAGTAGGTAGATGGTTGACACCGAGCCAAAGGAAAGTGTGAATTGGCTCAAGGCAAGTCGGCTCAGAACAGCAGAAAAGTAAAAATAGGAAGGAGTCGCCTAGCAGATGTCTAGAGAACAAAAAAGATGTAGAAAGGACTCAGTCCTGGGTGAAAAAAAGGGAAGTCACAAAGTCGAACTCAAGTTTTACAAGGACTGTGAGTTACTCCTCACTTATACCCCACATTTCTATAATAAAATAAAATAAATAAAAGTGCATTTGGAGAAGGGGAGAGGCACAGAACAGACAGGGCCTTTGCTTTCTTCCTGGGACACTACCTGGGATATTCAAGGAAGGTCTGTAGTGTTCAGAAGACTACGAACTAAGACCTTCCTTGAAGGTCTTTAAGAGATATTGTCCAAAAGCAGCCCCAAAGTTAAAAGCTTTTGGAATAGGCCAGCTAAATATTTTCCTAGTGATACACAGAATAGTTTAATCTTGTTACCAAAAGGAAAGCAAGGCATTGTGTACACATTTATGTCAAGATTCACATGAAATTTAATAATCATGGAATTATTAATTCCTGATCATGACCAGTACCCCCAATTAATCCTACAAATGACCCCAAGCTCAGGTTATCAGAAACTAAGAAAGTGACCTGCTGCCTTATACTTCTACTTTTATAATTATAAGGAAATTTCTGCTCTCACTCATTAATATGTGTGTTAATGAACTTTCTAAAGGACAGAGATTTTTCTAAGAGTTTTTTACCTTTTCTCACACTAGCAATTTTAGAATCTAAAAGAGAACGATGAAGAGGAGAGTTAATGCATTTTAAATGCAAGAAAAGAAATGACAGATAACGTGAAAAGAACCCAATATACTTTGAACATTTTTTTAAAAAGAAGAAATTATCATGTTTACTTTGAATTCCAGCTGAGACAGAAATCCTTATTTTCTTCTTTCTGCAACTTATTGCTAGATCTATCATGATCTCCAATTAACATGTGGATGGCAAAAAATTCAAAGTAAGGAAAATGAAAGAGAGGCAAAGACACTTTTATATCTATTCAGTATTTTCTCTCACAGTTTCTCCAATTTCCATCCCACATAGGAAAATTGGTATGTACTGAAGATTGTTATTGCCTTCTGAACATGTAAAAGCTTTGACACAAAAGGAACTTTGGGGCTTTATGATTTATTGCTTTATCATTCTTAGTGCCATCCCTGTTCATCTTCAAATCCAGGGCAGGCTGCAGGGCATATTAAAAGGGCAACATTTTCTAGATTCCTTTTTTAAAGGGCAAAGCACTTACCGTTTTCTACATACAGAGCACTTATCTTTTAGCTTGCTGTTTTCAATGAGCAACACTGAAGACTGCATTTTAGACCTCTTTAACACGGGAAAATCTATTTTCCTCTTTCTCAACCAGTTTTTGAATTTTTATGCACCCTGATTCTCATTTTCCTGAAAACTGTGGTTAGTTTAGCCTATGTTCGTCTTTTAAGGAAATTATGTTTTTTCATGCATACTACACACACACATACACACACGCACATGTGTGCACGCGTGCACACACATTCAGATCCATGCTGTGGGGATTCATATAATCCTTTCTTTCAGCTTCATCCTAATCTGTCACCCACTATTTAAAGAGTTTGCAAAGCCCAGTCACCACCTCAAGCCCAAAGGACCAGAAAGTTTAAAGGCACAGATCATCTAGAATTGCAAATGTAGTACCCATGCACTTAGTAACTGACCATAGTTGAACTTAAAATGTAGTCAAATACTGCTCTTGAGTTTACTCTATTTTTTAAATTTTCCTTTCCATAAACCAAAATCTCACTTTACATTTTGATATGAATACCTCTATTTAAAACTAGGTTATATTATGTCCTCCCTACCTTAGTGACCTTATTATTCTGTCAGTACAGCTCACTTCCAGCTTTTCATGAGCTCTAGGAAAGGAGTTGACAAATGCTTCTTCTAAAGGGCCAGATGACAAATATTTTAGGTTGTACAGTCTATGTTGCAGCTATTCAACTTTGCCATTGTAGCTCTAGAGCCAACATGGGCAATATGTAAATGAATGGATGTGGCTGTGTTCCAAGACAATTTTAAGTTTCCAGATTTGGCTCTCTAGCCTTAGTTTTCAAATCTCCAATCTAAGGTGTCAACTAACACTTCTTATCTTAGTTGTGCACCACATTAAAATTTTCAAAACCGATTTTAATTGCCAGAAATTAAAATTGAATTAACATTTGAAAATCAATAAGTATATATGCCAAATATCACTTAATCGTGATATTTAAAATTCCACCTAAATGTTTACTTAGGACAGTTTTTACAAGTTCATTAACTTTCACAAGATTGACTACTTTCAGAAGCAATGAGTTATCAAATACACAATTAAACGGAAGTGCATTTCAATTACAATTTTCCATTACATTTGAGTAATTCTAGTTCCTCCATAGCATTACAAGTAATTCTGAGGCATTTTCCATATATCATCACATTAAAACAAGCACAAAGGATAAAAGCAAAGAGAATTTTAGTACACAATCCCCATATCTTTGCTGGATTTAAATATGGCAGGTTTGAGCTTTCAACTGCAGAGATAAAACAGTTATTTAAAAAGAATACCTTCCCCCAAAACTTCAGTTTACCAAAAACATTTTTCCAGTTCGAATTTGGAACATCTGATAAGAAATTTCTAATTAAGAAAAATTAACTTTGCAAGTTCTATCTTACCATATGGACATATTACCATTCAAGGATTTCTTTCTATTTTAGTCACAATGCTGTGGGGTTATCTTTCTAAGAACAGATTTAAGTATAAAACTTGGAAATCAGGGAATCAGAAGTAGCCTCTATTTTATTAGCATTAAAGTTTAATCTGTACATCAAAATTGTTGACAAACCAAAAATCATAACTTATGTACAGAAAAACAAAAGAAGAGGAAAAGAATTATTTACATTGTAGATAATCCCCAAATAATAAAATATGTAGCTTTCTACCTTTTTACCTCATTAGCTAATTTCCTGCCCCTTAGGCCACATGCTCATTTCATTATAAAATTTCAGGGAAACATTATTTACCATTAAAACAATGTAAACATTATATCTCCATTTAAGTACACTTTAAGACCTCAAAACATATTTTTTAAATTTTCATTTTAATTATTGATTTAGGGATATAAATGGTTTTTGGTTACATGGGTGCATTGTATAGTGGTGAAGAAGTCTGGGTTTTAAGTGTATCTGTCACTCCCGTTAGTGCATTTTGTATACCCTAGGTGGTTTTTCATTCCTCAACTCCCTCCTACCATACCCTTCTGAGTCTCCAGTGCCCATTATACCACTCTGTATGCTTCTGCGTACCCATAGCTTAGCTCCCACTTATAAGTGAGACCATATGGTGTTTGGTTCCTCATTCCTGCATTACTTAACTTCAATTCCATTCAAGTTGCTGCAAAAAATATTATTTCATTCTTTTTTATGGCTGAATAGTATTTCTTTTATATATATGTAGATTCACTACATATATATATTTAAGTATTCACTATATATATTATATAGTAACAGTATTTTTATATATTTTCTTATATATATAAAATACTATTACTATATAATATATAATACTATATATATATATATATATATATCACATTTCCTTTATCCATTGATCAGTTGGTGGGCATTTAAGTTGATTCCACATCTTTGCAGTTGTGAATTGTGCTGTGGTTATGCAAGTGTAGGTGTCTTCTCTATATAACGACCTCTTTTCCTCTGGGTAGATACCAAGTACTGTGATTGCTGGATCAAATGGTGAATCTACTTTTAGTTCTTCCAAAAATCTCCATAAATTAGTTCAACCTCTATGGAAATCAAAACATATTTTTATCCCAATTGGTTTTCAGTAGATTTGCAAAATTCTAGAATCTCAAACCTAAGATTTCTTGCCAGAAAATCTACTTAAAAGTAGAATTGCTCTTGAGGAGGAAGGATCACCTGAGCCCAGCAGGTTGATACTGGGGTGGCTGTGAGCGTGCCACTACACTCCAGCCTGGGTGATGGAGTGGGACTCCAACTTAAAAAAAAAAAAAAACACCAAAAAGTAGAATTGCTCATAGATTAAAAACTTTAACTTAGAAAGAAATTCCTCCTTAATTTATCTTTTAAAAATATTTATTAACGTTCATTTTTCACAGATTTACTCCAGCTGTACCATTTATAATATTTTTAACATGTACTCCTTTGATTTACAAGCACTTTGCAGCCAAAATATTATTCTTTTCTAAACTGTTGACTTGGGTTAGACTCTTGTTCAAGAAAGTCCAGCTTTCTTCTTTAGTAGTTAATCACAGTAATGCTTAATAAATAATACCTAAAGTAAAAATTCAATATGTCAGAATGAATACACGATCTACTTAAACATATATTTTGTGTAAAGTATCTGATTTTATTAACGTCTTCATTTGTCAATCGGGTATTTGAAAATTAATAAATTGAAGTAAATAAATCTCTAAAAATGTTCTATCTTGTGAAAACAGCTTTATGAATAAAGAATAGTTTCATATCACTACATAAAAATGGAGGAGAAAAGAATTTGTCCAAGATATTTTATGCACATAACATTTATTAAGTTAATTTTATAAAACATGTTTGTACATTCTAATATTTGCACAATAAAGTACTGGATTTTGATAGTCAATTAGGAATATAACTATCAAAGATGACACAAAACCTCTGCTTTAAAAGATGAGACTTTAAATTTGATTTTTGTAATTGTCAGATAAAATTGTATGTATTCATCATGTACAAAATGATGTTTGGAAATATATATACATGATGGAATGGTTAAATGTAGCTAATTAATGTAACATTGCCTTGAGTAGTTATCATTTTTGTGGAAAGAACATTTAACATCCACTCTTTTAGCATTTTTCAAGAGTGCAATATGTTGTCATCAGCTATAGTCATCATGCTGTGCAATAGCTCTCTTGAACTTATTCATCCTATCTGATTGCAATTTTGAATACTTTAATCAACATCTTCCCAATCCACATCCCTCCACCCTAGCCCCGCCTCTGGTAACCACCATTCTATTCTTTATTACATAAGAGAACTTGGCTCTAATTAATCTTGCATGTGTAGGGTTTTTAAACCATCACTAATCAGAAAAAGTCAATTTGATCCAAAATAAATTTCAGTTCATTCTGGATGTTTATTCAATTTTATTCAGATAAATTGAAACTTTGCCTAGTGTCTAAATTATAATTTAAGTATCTATATGATTAATGTTTCCACACAGTTTTAGAAAATGAAATGCCACATCTCAACTCATCTGAAGTAATGAAATATTCAATAAATTAAACCCTGATGAGTTTTGAAGCAGACATACAATTCACATTGACTATTTGTACCCTATTAATGATTTTAGCATGAGGTGAAAAATCAGAAATAATAACTGATGGGAATTTCTAGCAAGTCCATAGCAACCTACGATCTCATCTGCATGTGTGTGTTTGTTCGTTGTTTCATTGTTTACTAATGATTCATGTTTGTTGAATATGATCCTGTTAAGATGCTGCCAGAGGGAGTACTTTATTCAAAACCTCATTTCTTCATTAGGAAATCTATCATATTTCTCATAACCTGAGCCTATCCTTTTTCCATGAATGTTTCACGTTCCACATTTTTTAAAGTGACTAAAGCAATCTATCTTGTTTGAAAATAGCAATTCCACAAAAGAATGAATTGCTAGTTGTGTGATACAAACGCAAATACATTACATTTGTCTGGTTTTCTATTAATATTCATGAAACTTTTTGCGCTATTTGTTTTCTAGATTGTATTTAATTCAGTTTCCAGTTTTCTACTAAATGTGGTTGAATAAAAAGCCCAAATTGCCATTTTGTGAAGTGTACTGAAGTGTTAATGTATAATGTGGTTAAAAAATGACTAATGAAAAAGTTAATAGGACCTTTTTCCATAGTCTACTTCCCAATATGTTCTATAACTTGCTTATATTATCACTGTCCTTTTTAGATTTGGGCAAAATATATAAATCTTTGCCACTGTCATCATTGTAAAATCCAATAAACCAAAAATAACGTGGGGGGGAATATAAAACCAAATTTTAAAATTCCCACTGTTTAGTTGCCTATTATAGCATCCAGCTGTGTGTTCCATACCCATCCAAAGTTTCACATTGCTAAACATAAAGCTTAATTTTATCTAACATCCCAAATATTCTTTTCCTCCTGAATTACTCAGCCAAACTGTTAAGAATTGTTAAAAGCATGTGTTTTGAATTAGATGGTCTTAGTTCAAATCCTAGCTCAGCCTCTAACAGAGGTGTGGTCTTGGGCAAAGTACCTAACCGTCTCTAGAAGGTAGATAGTTATTATTACACCATAGATTGAAAGAGAAGATACAGGTGAAGTGTTTAGTGGCATCCGAAATCAGTAAGCTAGGAGTCTTACTTGTCTCCTTTATCACACACTCTACAGCCAATCTGGGCTCAAGTTTTCTTACCACTGAAATGTCTAAACAACTTTTAAACACTTCCTCTTTCTTCCAATTGAGACAACCTCAGTGTAACCCTCATTGCTTACCTCATGATGTCTATATCCTACTCAATGGCCTAATTGCCTGAAAGCTAACCTTCTCCAATCCATCTTCCATAAGACCTCCAGAATAATGGCACTAAATGCATGGAATAATATTACTACATTACAAATCTGATTATTATACTTTTCCAAATTAAACTTTCAGTTGCCTAAACTCAAAGTTATTTGTATGATTTTTAAGCATCCCCCCCCACACACACACACCATGATCTGAGAAGCTCTTGCTTACACGATCAGTCTCTCCCATCTTACTCCCCATTCTCTACTCAAACTTTATCACATTGAACAGTCCTATCATCTCCTATAATCTTTACAGGCCTTTGCACTAGTTGCCACTTAACCTGGAATGGCCAAAAAGCAGCAAAAACCTCTCCTGACAGATCGAAGTTGTTACTTTATGTTACTCTGTTGTATAACACAATCTGATATGTAAGATCTCTTAAAAGATTACTTATTTGGTTGTTACAGAAAGAACATGTATAAATCAGAATTCTAGTTTAAAATCTCTTCAGACATGCAGCCCTGCTCCCCATTGCTAATACAAACTAATGTCTTCAACAAGATCAGAGGTAGAGCTTTCCAAACTAAAACTTCAGAGGTAAGCCCAGAATCCAATTTTAATAGGATATGCTAGAGTGAATTTCTGAGAACTTATAATCAGATTTCCTAATCATCACTTTCCTATATAAGGTTAAATGTAATAGAATTTAAAGAGGCGAAAATTAAATTTTTTAAAGCAGGGCAGTGAAAAAAAATTTTAAAAAGAAAAAATCATTTAGGATGTCATGAAAATGTAATTAATATACCATGGGAAAAAAATAAGGCGCATCACTTTGAAGATTATCCTCTTACTGGTATTACTTTGAGTAATGTATCAAATTTTCCCTGCACATTTTCAATGATCCAGTTGCATCTTACATGATTCTTTACTCTGAATCCGCAGAAGATGTATTACTGGTTTGTGGGCAGGTGAAAAGAAACATATTCTAGGCAACAAAGAATCAGGATCAGGGTACTTACAAAGCCTGGCTCTGATTTTCTCACTCAGTGGTTTGGACATGTTTGATATGTCAATTTTGTATCTCTCTCCACCCTACCTTGTTTCCTTCTCCTTCCTGTGAATCACAGATTGTTAAGGCTATAACTACCCTTACCTTCATGGACAGAGATCACCATCAAATTCAACTTTATACATTTTCTTCATGGCAGTACAGTTGGTAGAAAGAGAGTGCCATGTGTTGCTTGTTTCTATTCATTGTATGTTTAAGATTGTCTGATAATCTTAAGACCCTTTTTGTATTATTTCCTGGTTTAGTAACTCTGGTTCCTTTGACTTCTACAACTTTAAGGCAGCATCACATAGCACAGTGATTATCAAACTTGTCTGTACATTGGAATCACTTGAATAGCTTCAAGGCATATTGGTACCTGTGTCCCACCCCCAGAGATTGGGAGTTAATCCGTCTGGTGTATGGTCTAAGCACTGCAATTTTTTTTAAAAGCCTTTTCAGAAGATTCCTTTGTAGAGACCAGTTTGGGGACTATTGGCACAAGAGTTAAGTGTGAAGATTCAGGGTCAAGCTTCTTGGGGCCACAGCCAAGTTTCTTGAGAGTGTATGCAAGTCACTTGTATTTCTGTGCCATGACGACCTTATTGATAAAGTGATTACTGTGAGATAATAGTGCCTACTTTTGAAGGTTATAAACACTTGGTCTCTGGCATTTAGTAAGTTTTACTCAATTATAAGCTACTAGTATCATCACTTTTTTTCCCTCATTTTCCCTTCGACTTTGTTTAGGATTGTTGTTTTTAATTTTAACTGAGTGCTTAATGGACTGTGGATTTGACTTATCATTTAATTTTCATATGCTCCAGTCGTAGACCATCACCAATACAGACATGACCAGTGACACTCTATCAGGAGTCTAGACCCGTTTTTAGTTTCATTTACTTTGTTGAATTTATATTGGTTAAATCAGTGTTCCTGGCAAATTAGACTGCACTGTGAAAATATTAAAGATACTGATGATTTCTGATTTTTTTTCTCAGTTACTCTACAGTTGAGTATTTCTCAAGGTCATATTATTTTGATTATATGTATATTTTGATAGTGTAAGTCCACTTACAATTCATAATGTACACATTCTAATCTCTTTTGTGTCCAAATTACATTGTAACTATTGAATTTACATGTATAAAACATTGTCACCATAACACTGGAAGGATTCTAGAAAACTTAATAATTCTAATTTTTCTAATGATTAAATTTATTTTCTTGTTAACCATGGTTTATTTGCATATATTTAAATTAGCCTGTTAAGTGTTTTGAGTATACATTTAAATAGATAATAAATTTTGACAGTTAATGAAGGTGCTGTGTCCAAGTTTATATAATATATTTAAAAATATTTGCAGCAGAATTTCTGACCTCTTTTAGACAGTAATTAACCTTATTATTATAGTCATATTATTATTGCTTGCTTATTATTTATCATATTCTTTGTCAAATTTAGAAATGAAATTATTCCTTGAATAATTGACCTAAAATTTTTAGAAAATAAGATCTTTGATATTTCTCACTGTCTTCTTAATCCTCTTGAAAAAGTAATATATGTCTTTCCAGAATTCAGCAGGAAATCACATGTACCTATGTAGCTATGTACCTATTAGGCTGTCTTCTCTGAAAGAAGTAGACGTGTGATGAATGGGTAAAAATTTATTTGAGGAGTGTTTTGACTCATTGTATGAGAAGGAGAAACAGCAATAAGACAAACAATCCAATTAAAAATGAACAAAAGAACTTGACTAGACATTTCTTCAGGAAAGACATATAGATAGCTGCAACATGATAAGAAATATATGTCACCAAAGCTCTGACGCAGAGCTTCTAAAATCCTTGGAACCTCCTGAGTAACCTCCTGAGTGACAAGGGTGATCTTTTGTTATATTTGACCTCAGGCCCTGCTCCCTGACAAAAGAGTTTCTAAGACTCTAGGTGTCTCCTCCAGGGATGAGAGAAGGGCTGGGCATTGAGTGAATTACCAATGGTCAATGATTGAGTCAATCATCCTTATGTAACAGAACCTCAATAAAAAAAAAAATAAAGTAAACCCTAAACAACAAGGTTCAGAGAACTTCTGGGTTGGTGAGCAAGTAGAGGTACTGGGAGGCTGGCGTGCCTGGAGAGAACGTGGAAGCTCCATGCCTCTCCCTCATACCCTATCCTGTGAATCAATTCCATCTGGCTGTTCCTGATTTATAACAAACAAGTGTTATAAAATAAAATAATAAAAAGTATTTCCCTGAATTCTGTGAGCCATAAGAGCAAAGTATTGAAAACCAGGAAAGGGGCTGGTTAGTAACCAAGTCAAACAGAAGTGTAAATAATCAAGAGACCCACTACTATACTTGTGATTAACATCTGGAGTGAAGATAGTCTTGTGAGCTGAGCCCTTAACCTATGGGGTCTGTGCCAACTTCAGGTAGTGTCAGAACTGAGTTAAATTGTAGGGCATCCATCTGGTGTCCATAGAAAACTAGAGAATTTCTTGGTGTAGAAAACTTACATATATGATGTCAGAAATAAGTATAGAAAAAGTTTTTCCCTTTAATGGTCAATAAGGACATGAAGAAATGCTCAAAATCATTTGTCATTATGAAAATGCAAATCAAAAGCACCTGGGATACCACTTTGCATCTACTATAATGGCCATTTTTTAAAAATTATTACTATTTTTATATTATATTTTAAAGATGCGGGGTACCATCTAGGGTTAGATATACAAATGTTCATTATGCAGTTGCCCTTGTTGATGAGGTGCTCCCCTCCCTCCCCTGGCAGTTTCCCTTAACTGCCAATCCCACACCCCCTCCCCTGGCAGTTTCCCACTGCTACCAATCCCTTTCTTACAGTACTATGATAATTGTTCAAGGTCCACTTATGAGTGAGAACATATGGTACTTTGTTCTGTGTTTCTGTGATAGATCATTGAGTATGATAGACTAAATCCATCCAAGTTGCTGAGAAGTCCATATGTTTGTCCTTCTTTATGGCTGCATAATATTGCATTGTGTATATGTACCACGTAAAATTATTTGTAAATAACAGATGTTGGTGAAGCTGTGGAGAAACTGGGCCTCTTGCACATTGCTGGTAGGAATGTGAAATGGTCACAGACAATGTAGAAAACAGTTTGATAGTTGTTCAAAAAGCTAAACAGAGAATCAATAAATGATC
Source organism: Carlito syrichta (assembly GCF_000164805.1). Classification (NCBI taxonomy): domain Eukaryota; kingdom Metazoa; phylum Chordata; class Mammalia; order Primates; family Tarsiidae; genus Carlito; species Carlito syrichta. Next base: position 414,758 of record NW_007246622.1, on the reverse strand, counting down.
TAATAATTCCACGCCTAGATGTATACTCAAAAGAACTGAAAATAGGGACTCAAACAGATATTTATATGCCAATATTCACAGCAGAATTGTGCATAGTAACCCAAAGGTAAACAAGTCTCCATCAAAAAATGAAAGGATAGACAAACTATAGTATATACATGCCATGCAATGTTATTCAGAATTAAGAAGGCATGAAGTTCTGGTCTGTGCTACAACATGAGTGAATCGTGAAAACTTTATGCTAAGTGAAACAGCCCAGACACAAAAAGACAACTATTCCGTGATTCCACATATGTGAAATAGAGGCAAATTCATAGAGACAGAAATTAGAAGTCACCCTAAGCTGAGGAAGGGCAGAATGGTGAATTATTGCCTAAAGGTTTATCAAAATAAAATAAAATAAGCCGGACTCGGTGGCTCAGTCTGTAATCCCAGCGCTTTGGGAGGCTGAGATGAGTGGATTGCCTGAGCCTGCAGGTTCGAGACCCACCCGGGCAACTTGGCTGAGACCTTATCTCTACAATAAATGAAAAAAATCAGCCGGGCATGGTAGCGTGCGCCTGTAGTTCCAGCTACTGGAAGGCTGAGGCGGAAGGATCGCCGGAGCCCAGCAGGTCGAGGCTGCGGTGGCCGGGAGCGGCAGCTGCACTCCAGTCTGGGCGACAGAGTGAGACTCCAACTCAAAAAAATAAAATAAAATAAAATGACAAATCTCTAAATTTAAAATGGTTTATTTGGAAAGCAAGAATTTCAACTTAGCATACACATAGACTCTGTGGTCTTCAATATGTCTGAAGAACAAAGAGAAGCCTGGAGTTTTATGAAAAGGAGAAATATTATGTATTATTCTTTAAGAAAGTTCATTGACACTAGTAAAGTTTTGGGGGGCTGGAAAGTTCTGACTGGTAAGTGATGACGACAAGTTAGTCTTAGAGTCACAACAGACTGTTTTGGTAACTATTAGATAAAACCGGTGACAGGTTAGAGCAGGCAGTCTCAGCAGCCAGGCTTGGAGTCACACGATACATCCTGAGTGCTTTTTCCCCCTGAGTTTTGAACTCTTTTTGTTGAATATGAGAAGAATGGCCTGATTCTTATGATCAGTTTTCATGTTACAGTTTCTTTTGATGTGACGAAAAATTTTGGAAACAGACAATGGTCAAAGTTGGACAACATTGTAAAAATACTTAATGCCACTGAACTGTACACTTAATTATTGTTAAAATGGTAAACTTTATATACCATATATGTTTTACCACAATATAAAACACGTTAGAAAAATGTTATCCCATGGATAGATTCCAGATACCTGAATGTTGAGAACATTTTAGATACAAAATATTATTTTGTGGCTTTTAAAAATTTATTCCCAGAAGGTTTTTGATGAAGAGTGAGAACATAATTTTTAAATTACAAAATCAAACAAATCTCTTCTAAATATTTATTTCATACATTTATTGTGGGAATAGAAATAAGTAAAACTTCAATGAAGCGTAATTTGGACAATATTGGACAAAAATTACAAACACAAAATTTCTTATTTGGCAATTCTATTTTTGCAACTTTATTTCACATATAAAGTTACTCATTGCATCAAAGTTTATAACAGGAAAGAAAAGAAATAACCTAAGTATACCTGAAAAGGGGAGTGGTTACGTAAAATACAAAACATCCATACAATGTACAATGCAATATTCTGCCATCTTAAGAAGAAATAATGATGAAACTCTTTGTGTTGTGATAGAAAACTATTGCCAAGACAAAATAAGTTTAAAAAGCCCAACACAAAGAATATGTATAGTGTGTTTCTATGCATGTGTATAATTTCTAGATGCCTAGAGGACTTTTGGATAAGTAAATAAGAAGTTACCAACACTAGTTCCTCTAGGGAGGATACGTGGGTGGACCAGGTATAGGGTGGGAGGGACACTTTGGACTTTGCATACTTGGGTATCTTTTGGCTCTTGGACCATGTGAATGTGTTATTTATAAATAGCAATATGTTATAACATAAAATAATCTTTTAAATTTAGTCATTGTAGAAAAACCGTGTTCCAGTGGCCCTCTTATTTATAGCAAGACATATTATTTAGCTAACCAGTGAACATTCACACTGTTTCAAAAAATTTTCTCAGGCTGTGCATTGTTGACAGTTTAGGACTGTATTCATCATCATTGTCCTGGGTAGTCCTGTACATTTCAGGACTTTTAACAGCATCCCTGACCTCTACCTACTAGATGTCAGTGGCATTCTCATTCCCTGTTGTGACAAGCAAACATGTCTCTAGACATTTCAAATGTTTTCCAGAAGGCAAAAAAAAAAAAAGAGAGAGAAAGAGAGAGGTACTCAATAAAGGGTAATTATGATGGAGAGAAAAAAGGAATGACTTTTGCAAAAACAGCAGCAAAGCTGTTGAACAGTGAAGAAATGGCCTTGTTTTCGCGGTGGTTTTTGGTTTGTTTGTTTCTTTCTTTTCTTTGAAAACTATTATCACCTCAAGGAATTCTAGGCTTTGAAGGATATATAGACAAGAATCCTTTCTCAATTCGGAAAAATGCTTTGGATAGCAAGTATTCTTAGGAAGTCTATGGCAAGGGTGACAGATTTTCTCATTTGTGAGCATTTCTGTTCTTCCTTTTACATTTCCATAATGTCATGTAGAGGATCTTGTGTGATCATCAAGATTTTTGGATTCCTAGGAAATCTTTGAAGACAAGAATAAGGTTTCTCTATTTGCCTACAATACTACCACTGAGATCTTTCTATGGCATAAGTAATTTATGACTCTAACATTTGTAATATTTTCCCCAAGATTAGGTCACTATCTAGCACTCTTGAGTGATTCAAAGTTAAAGTAGCCTACCATGGAAAAGTTTGCTACATTTTCTATTAACAAAAAAAGGCTGGTAAAATCCTTGAATGTCAATGTTTCTTTTATAATATTTATCGGGTACATGTGGCATTTTGTTACATACGTCAAATGTGTAATAATCAAGTTAGGATATTTAGAGTGTCAGTCATCCAAGTATTTATCATTTCTATGTGCTGCGTACATTACAGTCCCTCTCTTCTAGGAAAATTTTGAAAAATGCAATACATTGTTGTAATTATAGTTACCCTACTCTGCTATCAAACATTAGGACATATTCCTTCTATCTCATTGTTATTACTCTATAAATGCATATACTAGATTTTAGATGTTTGCAGTAGATTTATGTTGATTATATCAGTGTTTCCCGTCAAATTAGACTACTCTGTGAAAATGTTCAGAGGAGATGCGCTACTACTTTCTGATCTATTTCATAGCCTCTCACACCTGAGATATCTGTTAAATCCAAACCATTTAGATTATCTGTGTATCTTAATAGGGTGTCCACGTACAATTCAGTGTAGACACAGTCTAATCCCATTAATCTCTGAATTCAATTTTAACTACTGAACACTGCTGGTATTCAAACCTTTGCCCCTTATTTCTAACGTTGTTTTATTTAGAAAATAAAGAAAACATTCCACTCTATATTTGTTTCTTGTAGCTGCTGTAAGAAATTGCCACCAATGTGGTGGCTTAAGACAACAGCAATGTCTATTATCCTACAGTTTACAGTTTTGAAAGCCCAAAGTCTGATGCCAAGGTGTTGTATAGGCAGTCCACATTCCCTCCTAAAGTTCTGAGAGAAAATTCTTTCCCGTTTCGTCTACCTTCAGCTCATGGCTGGCATTCCTTGGGGGACATTGCCTGGTGGCTGCATCTTTGCAGTCTCAGCCACCATCTTCACATCACCTTCTCTGCCCATGTCTCCAATCGCTCTCTCCCTCTGCCTCTCTTTTATTAGAACACTTGTGATGACATTCAGGACATGCCCAGATAATCCAGGAGATCCCCTCATCTCAAAATCCTTAACCATATTTGCAAAGATTATTTTTCCAATCAAAGTAACATTTATATATTTAAGGATGAGGATATAGAAATATCATTGAGGGGTCATTCTTCTACCATATGCTGCATGTCAGCAGATGAAAACCACAAATGTTACCAAAAACAAATTTTGATGGAGACACCATTCAAAAGACATGTACTATCCAACTGGGTAATTGAAAAACCTATACAGTTTTGAAAGTATTCGTTTATTATTACTCAAGATAATGTGCAGGTCAAAACATATTCTTATCTTAATGTAGATATTTTTTAAACACTGGATTTAATGAGAATGCAAGAAGGAACATGTAAACAAAAAAGCTAAATATATAAAAAGAGATCATCAGCCAGGCTTGATGGCTCAGCCTGTAATCCTGCGCCTTGGGAGGCTGAGGTGAGTGAATTGCCTGAGCCCGTGGGTTCAAGACCCGCCTGGGCAACTTGGCAAGACCTCATCTCTACAATAATCAAACATTAGCCAGGTGTGGTAGCGCACACCTGTAGTTCCAGCTACTGGAAGGCTGAGGCGGAAGGATCACTGGAGCCCAGCAGGTCGAGGCTGCGGTGGTCCGGAGCGGCCACCGCACTCCAGTCTGGGCACCAGAGTGAGACTCCAAATAAAAAAATTAAAAAAAGAGATAATCTTCCTGAAGTATGCTATTACGAGTCCAGCCTAGTTTTTGTAGTATGTCTAGGTCATAACTGTGTCTTTATTTACTTTCCAAAGGAAACTGTATTAATTTATGTCTTCAAATGAAATATCCCATGGTAGTGCATTTTTCAAGTTTATATTTTGACTTTTGAACTCAGATTCAGTATATATATATATATACACACACACACACAGGGGACCAAAAAAAATCCAGAATTTATTCATTTTTTAAAATTGTAGGGCGACCCCCTCGGGTCCCCTCCCAATGTGAGAGCTTTTCTGCCCTCTCAAAAAATCCTGCAAAAAAAATGTATATTTATTCTTACGTGTTTAAACTTCAGTCACCTTCAGAGTATTCTCATTTGATGCAATACACCTAATGAGACTCTTTTTCCACTACTCAAAACAGTTTTTGAACTTGTCGATTTTGATGTTTTTTAGTGCTTCTGCCATTTTTTGTTTCACCTCTTCCACATCAACAACATATTTCCCTTTGAGGACTTTTTTTATTGAGGAGACAAAAAAAAGTCACTCAGGGTGAGAGCACATGAGTAGGGTGGGTGGGGTACAGGGGTCATGCCATTTTTGGTCAAAAACTGCTGAACACTCAGCGTGGTGTGGTCAGGTGTGCTCATATATCACCCATCATGAAATGGGCAAGCATACTGAAAGAATGTCAAAAAAAATTCAATTAAGCTAAACACAGTCACTCACTACAACGCTAGCTGGTATAGTGATGCCAATGGGTTCCTAGAACACTTACCCTGTGTGGAAGTCTGTACTACAAGGGGGTTAGCCTCAAAAACATAATTCTAGTTTTTTCGGGTTCTCCCCTCATTCATTCATTTTTTTTTTCTTTTTTTCACATTTTTTCTTAAGACTGACAACTCAATGGGGATAGGAGGGCAGTCATGTGTATCTCTGCTTTTCCGACACATTATTTCTCATACAGAATCACTGAACACAGAGATTATAGAAGAGAATACAAGGATCTAGAGGAGGGCATGGAGATAAATCCCTTTACCTTTCAGGAAACACAGCAAGGTTTAAGAAACTTGCCCAAGTCATATAGATAACTATTACAGTCTGATCCAATAAATCAACTGCTATCTCTCATGGCCAACCAAAATACAAGTGGCAGAGAATGGGAGAAAAGGGAGTGTTTAATTTCTATAACCAGGTTATAGAGAGATGGGTCATCATCATTTCCAAAAAGCCCACTTCAAGCAACACAAATTCATTCCAATAGCTATACCAAAAATTCATAGCTCTTCACCCAACCTGAGTTTGAAGTCTACTTGTGGTTTTTGCATGCCTTAGGATTCATATTAATAATTTTTGATGTGTGACCACTGACATGACACAAAGTCTCCTCATCATGCGGACATTTTGGATAACATTTTGGAAGTTACAATACGTGTTTTTAGAGGAAGGGGCAGACAACTGCAATATTTAGAAGCAAAAGAAAGTCATAACATTTAAGATAACTTTAATTGTTTTAAAACATAATGTAATAATCTTTTATTCCCAGAGCCCTGGCCTCTAACAGTTCAATGTCTTTGTATTCACAGATGAAGGTAAAATGGACAATGCCCACTCCAAGCTTTCAGACACATTCAGCCTTGGACCAATCTCTTAATTATTAGGTGATCTGGCTTGCCCAGCTCTTTCATCGTCAGCATCAGCAATGGCTTACTTGATAAGACTGGCCATCTAGACCAAGGCCATGTTGGGGGAAAGGAGGTAAATAGGAAAAATGTACACTTTTGAATGCAAGCAGCTTTTACATTTAGCCAGTCTCAGCTACAAAAGAATACAAGTTTTAGTTGCATTCTTATACACCAGCAACAAGCAGGCAGAGAACCGAATAAAAAGCACAATCCCATTCACTATAGTCACACAAAAAAATGAAATACCTCGACATCTTCCTAACCAGAGAAGTGAAAGACCATTACAATTAGAACTACAAAACACTGCTCAAAGAAATCCAAGAAGACACAAACAAATGGAAGAATATCCCATGCTCATGGATAGGATGAATCAACATTGTTAAGATGTCCATCCTACCAAAGGCAATCTACAGATTCAACGCAATACCCATTAAATTACCAACATCATTCTTCTCAGACCTGGAAATGACAATACAGAAATTCATACGGAAACAAAAATGACCACAAATAGCCAAAACAAGCCTTAGCAAAAGAAACAAAGCAAGAAGTATCACACTTCCAGATTTCAAACTTTACTATAAGGTTACAACTTTACTATAAGGCTACAATAATCAAAACAGCCTGGTATTGGTACAAGAACAGGCACACAGATCAAGTTTTTAAGAACTTTCTAAATGACTGTTCTAATATAACCAAAATGGCTTCTTTTCAGCCTATAATATTCCCCACTATCAGTTATACCCAAGATTTTTATCATGGAATTTTTAATTTGTTTTTTTTAAAAAAAGTCTATTTATGATGCTATACCGGCAGTGAGGTTGGAAAACAAACTTAATATATAGGGTAATAGGACGATAATAGGGTATATAGGACAATAAAACCCTTTTACTGAGTTCTTATTAAGCAGTGACTTCCCAAGCCTTTAGTCAGGATTTTGGGTACAAGAAAAAGGTCAAGTTCAGTTCTCAGTTTTCCCATTGGCTAAACATCGTTCTTAACAGCAGGAGGTTCCACATTACTTGGAAGGCTTATTTCTGGGGTCATCTATTCCATTTACCTGGTAAGGACCCACAGAGCTAGGAAGCATATTTCTAGAATCATTCATTCGGTGACAATAGTTTCCACACCAATGATGTTGGATTATGGGGAAAGGAAATGGTTTGACCTGATTTCATAGGCAACTGTTTAAAGGTGAGAGGGAGTCAGGCTTAGAGTTTAGTCTGAAAAACCATCCTGGATCAGATCTATATTACAAACTATTATGATCCAGGCCCTTGATTTTTTTTTCCTGTATCTGACATAGCATTTATAAGAGACATATAGAGATAACATAATGACAGGTGTAAAGATGAGAGTTATCTTAGAGTTCACGAGGACTGTCCTGGCTCAATGTTCCTGGAGGATATTTGCCTTAGTTGTTGCTGTGAAGACCAGCTAGAGCCCAGATGCCTTCTGAAATGGCAGGCAGGTGGCAGTGGGGCAGTTCAAAGTTCAGGCGCGGTCAGAAATGTGGTTGGGTGCTCGTCCTGGGTGTCAGATGCAACTTCAATTTGACACCCTCTAACTTTATAGCACAAGAGTCTGTTAAAAGCACCCAGCAAGTTTCTATAGTTGGTTGCAATTTAAAAACAATAATTTATGAGTGACAAAAGTTTCAAGGCAGTTACCCTTAAAAGTACAACCAACAAGAAAACCTGGCTATTCTGTAACATAAAACAACATATTTTTATAAACTTATCATAACTTTTATAGCTCTTTGCTAGAGAATAGACCCGTGCTTTCAGGAAACCCAGGAGTTCAGATGTTGGCCCTGCATCAGTGTGCTGTTGGTGTTAATGCTTAGTTTGTAGACAACTCTGATTTAATTTTATCTCTCAAAAATTAGCCCTTACAATCTCACATGCCCACCTTTTCTGCTATAGTCACTAGGCATAGAGAGATTGAATAACTTTAACTTTTGGTCCTATGTCTTATAAAGGCAGTTCATGTTGACTGTCACCTTCTCCTGGGCTGAAGGTGAGACCCTGACTGATGGGATTTAGCAAGACTCACTGTTTTCCAGTCCCAGGAGTCAAAACCCTGTGACTTAAAAGCACAAGAATTAGTTAACAGAACATTTACCAGAGATGTAACAGGCTCAGTACATTTACTAACATAGAATTACAGATTACCGCAAAAATAATAGTTACTTATTTAAACATGGCAGTAAACCTCAAAAGCAATACCAAAAGTTACATGGATGTAAAAATTTTAATCTCTTTAAAGCTCAGATTTCCTAAGTAATTAAAAATTTTCAAACCATAACAGCAGTTAGAACTATAGGAAAAAAGTTATAACCAACTTAATCATATATAAGATTTCTTTCATAAATTCCCCTTCACAAGCCCTATTACAACTTACAAATACTATCAACAACATGCTTGGACTCTGTTTTGGTCTATATTTCCCTCTTTGCTAAATAGCCAGTTATTTCACTTTAGGATGAAATTTTATCATACAAAATCCTTTCACATACAAATTTTTTTCTTTATAACTTTTTAAAATAAAAAGTATACCTTTACACCCATAACTTCTTTTAAATACTTCTTTCTCTCCTACTGACTGGATTTTTCCTATGTTTTTTCATAAATAACATTTAAATAATCTCCAGATTACATAAAATAACCTAAAATTTTAGTGAGAACCTAGGAAATAAGAATTCTGAACTGTTAGATATCAGTATTTTATAGATGAGACCCTTTACATAATTTTAGAAACTTGTTTTTTTATATTGCAATTCTTTTTTAATTGAAATAACCCAGACATTTAATGAGTTTCTAAAACAATTTTAAGGTTTTTAAATTACACAAAGCCCTCATCTATAAGTATTATTTTATTTATATGTACCTTTTTTTTTTTTTTGGTTTAGCTACTTATAGAAACTGAGATCTTAGACAAGGTTAGTCATTATTTTAAGTTATTTCCTGGATAATCATTTTTTAAAGTCTGTGAACATCAGGTGTCCCTAAGCAAGAACCTTAACGTTGAATACATGAACATTTTACCAATAATTAAGAAGGTTTAACTGTTTTTGTTAAAAACCAACAATTTTAAGTTAGTTTTACTTGTTAAAAAAAATTATACAAATAAAGATGATTCTGGTCTTGGCTAGGTTTATAGTTTTATAACCCTTTTGCCAAATCCTGAAAATTTAAAATATCTAGCAGAGGCAAATGCAAAACTCACTAAATTAGTAGACTCAGACAAAAATATGCACTGACACTTCCAAAGACTCTTTCACTTTATCAATAAATTTAAACTCATTTTTATTTACCAAGATCATTAAAGTCACATGAAATTGGAAAGCATTCAAATTTATTTGTTTCGTTTATGAGTACCCATTTACTTATAAGCCAATTTGGTAACATGCTAGTCAAAACACATAACATGCACATACATGCAGACACATTTAAACATACACATATACACACAAACAAAAATTTAATAGCCTTTACCTCTGAACTCCAGCCATGAAACAGCAACAAGCTCACCATTCTACAAAAGACACCCAAATTTAAATTATATTTCTGACAAACTTAGAACCTGTTTGCATGGCTAAACTTCATTTGCCCCAATAGGCAATTCAATAAAGGCTATGAACCAAAATTGAGCTAAAGCAGTTTAATTTTTTTTTTAACTTTTTGTCTTCATTTTCAAATAGTTTTCAATGGTTATATTTCAGTTAGAACTGGCTGAACTGTGTAAGAGAAACAAAATTTGTATTTAACCTTGAAACAGTGAGCTTATCTCAACACCAGTAGCTTAGTTACCAGCAAATTCAAAGCTGGTAGAAAATAAAAGAGAGAAATAGATAGAACTTAGAAGCTCTATTTAACCCTGTAGTTGCAGGTTAACCATTTGAGCTCTGAAACTTCCTAGTTGTAATTTGTTCGTCATCTTTAAAATGTGCATAACCATAGGCCTTAATATTTAATCAACTGGAGTTTCAGAAAACCTGGCAAACCTTTGAATTTCTTTCAAACATAAAACAAACAGTGAAACCAAAAAATGAGACTAGACAATGACTGAAAATTTTAGAGGAGAGAAAGGAAGGGGTTGGTGGCTGAGCCTGGTCTCAGGGCCTAAAATAGCATGATGGGTCAAGAATGTGATGCTTGTGGAGAGAGTTCCTGCTGGCTGTGACACCAACAGTCATCTTTGTTCCTCTTTCCTCTTATGTGTCTCAGTTTTTCCACTGAATACCAGAGGCAGTCATGGGGCCTTGGATCACTGGCTGGACAATCCATATAAGCACCCCCCAATGGGACATGGCTCCCAGACAAGGTGTTTGTGATGTTCTCTATGAAGCCCTGGTACATCATGGAGACAACTCCTCTGACACCTTATGCAAGACCCTCAGTTTCCTGAGGGTGCCTGTTTTCACAGGCCAGAGGGAAGAGTGCCTCTTATCTTCGACCTGGACCAGAGCCCAAGCTCTTTTTTTCTTTTTTTTCTTTTTTTTTTTTTTGTTTTGAGTTGGAGTCTCACTCTGTCGCCCAGACTGGAGTGCAGTGGCCGCTCCCGGCCACCGCAGCCTCGACCTGCTGGGCTCCGGCGATCCTTCCGCCTCAGCCTTCCAAGTAGCTGGAACTACAGGTGCGTGCTATCACGCTCGGCTAATTTTTTGGACTTATTGTAGAGATGAGGTCTCGCCAAGTTGGCCAGATGGATCTCGAACCTGCAGGCTCAGGCAATCCACTCACCTCAGCCTCTCAAAGCACTGGGATTACAGGCTGAGCCACGGAGCCTGGCTGAGCCCAAGCTTATAGTGGTAAGGAATTTCCTTTCTACAGGGTTTGCAACTGACCTTTACACATACACACATAGACACACCAATATAGACACTTGACAACACTTAGAAACTTATAGCTGTGAAATAGCAGTAAAGTTATTCGAGCAAGCTTATTTTAGTAATTACAAGTTAACCATGGTCTAAAACATGACCACAAACCTAAGCTTTAAGAATCAGTCAGGTGAGATTTTCAGAAATCCGTCAAGACCTCTTCCAAAAACAAAACAAAACCAGCTGGATGTTTAAACTGCTTTTAAGAAAACCCTAGGGACTAACAAAGTACAAAATACAAACCAAAAATATCCCAATACAAAGCACTCATGAGTTAGGAACACTCTTCCCTGGTGCCTACAAATTGGTCCACAGGACCCAAATGGGAAGGTGTCAACTCTGGACCAGTTTGGCTTACCTATAAGCACATCTTTTTAAAAGTCCTGTTAATCTCCCAAACATTTCTGCACCTTGGCCATGGTCAGCAGTAACGTACCTTGGAGAGTCCCAGAGTGAAGAGGGCTCCGGCAGCTATAAGGGGGTCTTCAGGGAATGGTCCCATCAACATTGGTCAGCTGCAAGCACCAGAGTCCCAGCAGAGTCAAATGTTATGGCCTGATCCAATAAATTGACTATTATCTCTCACAGCCAATTAAATATGAGAGGCAGAGACTGGGAGAAAAAGGAATGTTTAATTTCTATAAGCAGGTTATAGAGAGACAAGTCAACATCATTGCCAAAAAACCTGCTGCAAGCAACACAATTTCATTCATTTATACCCGAAATCCATAGCCCTTCACTCACCCCAAGTTTGAAGTCTATATGTAATTTTAACATGACTTACAATTTATATGAACAATTTTTGATACATGACCACTGACATGGCACAAAGTTTCCTGATCATGCTGACATTTTGGAATTTACAATACATGTTTTTAGAGGAAGGGGCAGACAATTGCAATATTTGGAAAGAAGAGAAAGTCATAACTTTTTTTTTTTTTTTTTTTTGAGTTGGAGTCTCACTCTGTCACCCGGGCTGGAGTGCAGTGGCATGCTCATGGCCACCACAGACTCGACCTGCTGAGCTCAGGCGATCCTTCCACCTCAGCCTTCCAAGTAGCTGGAACTACTACACCAGGCACCGTGCTTACTGCTGAGGTTACCAGGGAGAATCAGACACTGCCTCACCCTGAGGAACAGAGACCAAAGTGAAATGCAGACACTGATTTATTGTAGAGATGAGGTCTTGCCAAGTTGCCCAGGAGGGTCTCAAACCCGCGGGCTCAGGCAATCTACTCACCTCCGCCTCCCAAAGCACTGGGATTACAGACTGAGCCACCGAGCTCGGCCAAGTCATAACATTTAAGATAACTTTAAATTGTTTTAAAACATAATGTGGTCAGGTGTGGTGGCCCAAGCCTGTAATCCCAGCACCTTAGGAGCCGAGGCGAAAGGTTTGCCTAAGCTCAGGGGTTCAAGACCAACCTGGGCAACTTGGTGAGACCTCGTCTCTACAATAAATTTTTAAAAAAGAAAATAAGTCGTGCGTGCTAGCACACACCTGTAGTTCTAGCCACTTGGAAGGCTAAGGCAGAAGGATTGCCTGGGCCCAGCATGTCGAGGCTGCCGTGGCCATAAGCATACCACTGCACTCCAGCCTGGGTGATAGAGTGAGACTCCAACCCAAAACAAAACAAAAATCATAATGTAGCAATCTTTTATTCCCACTGCCCTCACCTCTAACAGTGCAATGCCCTTGTATTCAAAGATGGAGGGGTGGTGGACAATGCCCACTCCAAGCTTTCAGATACATTCCTATCAACCTTAGACCAATCTCCTAATTATTAGGTGGTCTGGCTTGTCCAGTAGTTTCTGCCTCCGCACAAGCAATGGCTTACTAGATAAGATTGGCCAGTCAGGCCAAGGACATGCTGGGGTTGGGGTGGGGGGTGGGAGGTGGAAAGGGAGTGCGTAGGAAAAATGTATACTTTTGAATGCAAGCAGCTTCTACATTTAACACAACTCAGCTACGAAAGAACACAAGTTTTTAAGACCTTTCTAAATGACTGTTCTAATATAACCAAAATAGCCTGTTTTCAGCCTATAACATGACTAGTTAGGGTCAGAGTTGGATCTATGATTAGGAACACAATGCCTGTTCACCCCACTTTGTATTAATGAGCAGATGTGCTAATTAATGAGCAGACGTGCCTTTCACACAGGGAGCGAGGACAGAATTGTCACTGGGCTATGGGTAAAACAAGCAGCAGGTAAAGAAAGATAGTTCCTGTAAGAGTTCCACGGACCTGTCTGATCTCAATGACCCAAGTTCACCGAGTTCAGTTCAATCTGTGTACACCAGGCACCGTGCTTACGGCTGAGGTTACCAGGGAGAATCAGACACTACCTCACCCTGAGGAACAGAGACCAGAGTGAAATGCAGACACCAAACAAAACAATGACGGAGCAATATTACTTGACCTGGTTTTTACAAGACTTAGCTAGACCGTGGAAACAAATGAAATCCCATGTTGTAATAATGCGACTTCTTGAACATCTTCAGCTCCCCTGTATTACCCAGCTCCAGGATGCAAGAGATCCACAATGGTAGGTCACAGATGTTCCCAAATCAATTCACTCCCACAGCCCTGTCAGGCGTTGTGACTCTCTTTCAGGCTTACTCCCAGGAACCTGCCATAACACAGCCCCAATGCTACAGAGTGTGACAGCATGCTTCCCTCTCCTTATTGTCCAGAAAGGAATGTCTGTGGGGTTTGATACATGTGGCTGTCAACGCTCTTGTTGCCTTAGCACTCATGGCAAAAGTCCAGCCCTAGTAGTGGGCATGATGGCAGCCTGGGAAGGTACAGGCAGAGGATGAGAATTAGGGAAGAAGCAGTGGGGATGTGAGGAGTATAAGTGATGGAAATGTGATGATTCAGGGAGACATGATGAGGGGATCCTTCACCTTAAAAGAACAGGGTGAGTGGTAGAGACAGAGGTACCTTCAGAAGCAAAGGAATTGAATGATTTCCTGTCTCAGTTAAGTAAAGAGTTAGTCATCTGCTACTAATTAGAGGTAGATCAGCTAATAAGAGGTGAACGATGGGAAGTGTGTAATAGCTTCATTGGAAATCCAAAAGGCTATATAGCACAGCAGTAAGAGTGTAGATTCTGAAGCTACAACTTACAGGTTCAAAACCCAGCACTGTCACTTATCAACTGTGCGACCTTAAACAAATTACTGAAACCCTAGGAGCCTCAAGTTCTTCTCTAAAATGGAAATATATATATATATTTCTCATGGATGGCTGCTGTTTAATATTTAAAGTACTTGGGATAATGCCTCGTCCATGATTATTATATAAATGTTTATTAAATAAGGTAAATAACTCCATTGTCCCATGTTCTATTATAAAAATCATTGGTAACCATAAAAACATGTGCTCCATGACAGTCTTTATTGCTTTGGAATACTGTATCCTGATTGCTTGTAACAGGAGGTAGGACAGAGCAGCACAAAGGCACCAGGTCGAGAAATGGGTTTTGCTAAAGAAGAACAACAAGCTAAAGATGATAGAAAATATTTTTTTGTCTGTTTGTTTCCTAGAAGCAACAAAGCTAGGCACTCAGAATTTCCAGCTTTCCTTTCAGCTTCATGAGCCTGGCAATCAAGAAATCCCAGATTATGTTCTGTGGGTGAAGCTATCCTGGCATGACTTGATGTCTCTGTTTGAATGCAGCCTCGACAATGTTGCACAAATCTGTCAGCTCTCGTTAGCACTAAGCTCCACTGTTGATGCTGGTGCCTTGGCTAATATGTCCTCTGGTTTCAGTGAAATTGACCTCTCAGAGAATGCCAGTATCTTCCCTCCTTACCCTTTGTGGGGACCTTCAGAAGACAACTGTTTCATTCCCTTCCATCCCCTTGTCACTTGTCTCTATTCTTCTTGTGAAATAGGCATTTGGTCATTTGTTGTTGAAACCATAGATTCATTTTCATTTGTATTTAAGTGTATTTGCCTAAAAACTAATATCTTGTATCCTTTGTCACAAAATCTTTATTTCCCTACTTTTGGTATTTTACCTCATATTAAAAGTTACCTTAAATCATTTTTAATTGAGACTACATAGATAAGTGAAATTAACACAAATTATAGATTTTTTGAGTTTATTAAATGTCTTTGTCACACTGGGACTATGAACTTTGCAATATTTTGTTTGCTATTTGTATCAAGTAGAACAAATAATTCAAATCATCTCTTCAATTAGTGATTTTTTTCTCTTTATATTGGATGATGTGGATTTTGGTTCCACTTGGAGTATTCTATGTATCATCTTCTGGAAAAATTCCAGAACACTTTGTGCAATTTTTTTAAAAATCAGAAACAACTCCAAAAATATACTGTCTCCATTGTAAGAGTGCAAAGCAAAGCATTTTTAATCATCGTGATTACTTATTAAATAAAATCCCTCTCAGTCTTCAAATTGTAAGTGTTCTCATGTAAGCCATCTATAAGAATGGCTTTATCAACTTAAAATTAAAGAAGGGCTAATAACTCTTCCTTCAATCATTAAGCCAAGACTACAAAAATTAATTCCTTCCATCTATTTTTATATTGGTTGAATTTCTAAAATGTTACTTGTCTGGGTTATCTCCAAGTTGAATGTTTGCTTGGGGTAAGGATTTAGCTTAACTTTTCTTCTCTCTCTATAGAAAACTTTAAACATGGGGAAACTAGATTTGGAACAGGTGTATATGAAGAACAGTTAGAAGAGGAAGTGGAAAACATAAGACCTCAGAGGCCAGTAGCAGGGGCTCACTTTTTTTTTTAATTGGAAATTATAGTTTATTTTAAAAGTAAATTATAGACAGCAAGAGAGAGAAAGAGGAGATTTACCTCCCCAAAGTAGGGAAGGGGACCAAAGCCAGGAAACACAACGATGACCATAGCTCAAAGAGCACATGTCCTTACCAGGGTCTAGTAAGGCAATGGCTGGCTCACACTTTTAATTCCAGCCTTTTGGGAGTTTGAGTTGGGAGGATTGCTTAAACCCAGAAGTTTGAGACCAGCCTGAGCAACACAGCGAGACTTTATCTCTTAAAAAAAAAAAAAAAAAAAGCTAGGCATAATACCATGTACCTACAGAACTATAGTCCCAGCTACTTGAGAGGCTAAGGTGAGAAGATTACCTGAGTCCACAAGGTCAAGGCTACAGTGAGTTATGATTGTGCCACTAGACTCTAGTCTGGGAGACAGAGATCCCAACTCAAAAAGAAAAAAAAAAACCCTCAGAACCTCTAAAGAAAAAGTTACATAGAAGAACAAGAAATAGATGCTCCTGGCCAAAGAAAATTACATAAGCCAAAGCAAGGGACAAGTACTTAGATGGTGTGCTAGCTGGCAGAGAAATATGAAACCAAAGAGATATTGATCTGAGACTCAGCTCAGTGGATCTCACTACAGCTTTTTTACACTTTAGAGGGATGAGAATATTTACAACTTTGGCTCAGAGAGTGCTGCTGAAATTTAAATCTTTTGCGACTCTATTAATCTATTCTTTCTTCATATTTTTTAAACAAAAGCTAAGATTGTAACTGACTTCACTGAATTAAATATGACATGCTATAAATATCTTAACATTAAAATATTTTGTTTTTTCATAAATCTCAGTTAAAATGCTCTGCCAGGAAAATTACATGCTACAAATAGTACCAATCATGTAGAAAGTGTAGTATTGAGGAAACAAGAAAACTGCATACTTACCGTTAACTTAAGGCAGTTTTATAAAAGGAATCCCCCACTGCAACATATCTTTTAAAAAAAAAAAAAAGACAGAGACACACATGGCCTTTTCCTGGGGGAAACTTGTCTTCAGCTTCGTTTACAACAACATGGGATTGAATCTCCACCTGCCCGTATCATCTGAATTGTTTTTTGTTCAAATTTGGTAAAGTAATCTGCATGCTACCTAAGTGAGTTTTTCCATATGGTCTTTCAACTTAGAAAACTTTACTTTCTCAAAATATGCATGTGTCTGAGTTTAAGTGTTGAAGATAAAAGGATCAGGAATCAATATTTTTAGGTCCCGGGTTTTGATCAATTACTTGGTGTACCAAATACAAACGTACTTCCAAACTTTTCAAAATAAATGAATTGAGCAAATAATAAATATTAGAAGTGAGGGATACCATTAAATACCATATGGTATTTGTAAACTGAACATGAGTGGCTTTCCAGAGGTAATATTCTCAGAACTCACATTCACAGTTAAAATAAACTGATCCAAGCAAAGCTGTGAGCTAATAGATTATAAATAAAGGAGATTTTCCTACTGAAATTCCAAGTGGAACGCCAACAGTGAAGATGAGCTTTGCAGCTTTCCTAATGCCCTTGTTCTAAGTAAGTACTTAAATGCTGCTAGGAAATGTTCAAGAAACTCAGGGGTGTGCTAGTTTTTAAAAATCAGCTGGGGGAGAAGGGGAAGGGGCTAATTTGTAGCATTTACTAATTTCCCTAGCATAAATACTTCCACATGGTCAATTTCAAACTATCAACATGGACTCACAGAATGTGGAGTTGGGAAGAAATATGCAAAACCAGCTCTCCTGTTCAGAAAGGCTAAAACTGGATGTCAGGTCAAAAACACAGCAATCTTTCTAGATACAAATTTAAATTTGTGTCAGATTGTGAATATTTTTACCAGGCAAAGAAAACAAGAGAATTTTGGTTGTTTGCACATTTAGAGGTGCTACCAGGAGACCATGCAATCTGGAGAATGTGCTGTGAGTCCCACTGCACTTGAATTGGCTAGTGCCGTGGGAAGTAAACTCGGTTCCTGGAACATCTCTGATATCTCGTGATGGCTGGTTGTGTGTTCCACTGAGGACTGCTCTGGTTAATCAAGGGCATAAGTGGAGTCCCTGCTTCAGTGTTCCCCAGGAATCATAGCAAAGACTTTTTATCCTATCAGTGACAGACAGGAAAATGGCTTGATTTTCTCTGTAATGTATTATTAAGTATATTTGGGCTGTTTTGCCAGTGAGAAAGAAGACTAACTAAAATGATCCAAAACCAGTGACTATCTATCTCAGGGTCATTGTCATCATCCAGAGACAGGAAGTGCTCAGGACTTAAGAGCTGGTTGTGTGGTCAAGCTGGCCAACTCTGCAATACTCCAGACAAAAAGGGACGTTGCAGATGCTTTTGAAAAGCAGGGTGTTTACATTGCTTTTGTTTGACAAAGGGACTTACACTGTGGCTTTTGTGCCTAGTCCTTTTTTTTCCACACTGTTTTAACATTTAGATTGTGCTGAGTTGCACTGACAACCTCAAGAAATATGGCTGTGTTGATAGGGCTGTATGAAAACCATCCTTCTCTTAAGCAGCATTTTCCTAAATTTGCTCACACAGTCTGACAATTGCACTGGAAAGTGAGCTGATAAGGAGAGCCGTTCGTCTCTGGACAGTTCCATCCATATTGCCCGATGTCTAATTTTTGAAATATATTTTCCCATGTTTTCCTGTTACAAACAGGGAGCTAAAACAATCACACTATCAATTAGATCCCAAGTTAGTCCTGGTAGGGACCAGACGCCTTTCGGTGCTTCCATCTCTGCCATGTGCCTTTACTGCCATCTGCTGATGTTGAGTCTATGGGCTCTGCGTCTCGTGGAGAGCTAACTGCCATAACTCAGCTAGAACTTTTGGCTGAACATGGAGACCACAGTTGTCAGAGGTTGAATTTACCCTTTCTCAATTCTAAATCCAGTCTAAAAAGTTTCCTTTAAAAGAAAGTTCTGAGCTAGTGCTTAGTTTGTATACTATGCACTTACTTCAGAGCAATAGTTTTACATCTATTGGGTAAACATTAAGCCTAGTTAGTACTGGTCAGAAATTGAATAGTTATTAACCTAGAAATACACTTACTTTCTATGTTGCAACTGAATTTTTTTGCTTGTTTGTTTGTTTAAAAAGTCCCACTGGGGAGAGGAGAGAAAGGAGGGAGGGACAGAGGGAGGGAGGAAGGGAAATTTACTAGCAATGTTAATCGTACCCCAAATCTAAACTAAACTAGCTAGTATCATTTTTGAGTAACAGCCAAGACTAGTGACAAGAGAAAAGAACATTTATGTTTTGCACCTGTGAAAGCATGCAGTATCATCATCAATTTTGCAATATTCCCAAGAAGCAGTTGGTACTGTTCTGCTTTGGTACTATTATATCATAGCTTCTTGCTGCAGTTATACACGAACTGTGTTTGTGCACTTTCAGCACAGTACGGATATTGTCCGCCAAAGTGTTTAATTACACTATAGTTTAATGCCAATGACTTATATAACTACCAGATTTGACAAATCAAACATAGGTACCTTAGAGAGAAAAAAAAATCCGTACTTCATATTTCTCTCTGGAAAGAAAACAAACCACTTTACTTATGTGCTTTTGAAATATGCCACTGGAAAAAAATGTGAGACAGATGCATTCAAATGCCTTTAGCACAAAACAAACCTGAGATGAAAAAAGCCAAAGAAATGAGTCCTTCCAAATTTAAAGCCTGAAAAAACATAAAGCCACTTTCAAAAGACTTAACTTTTCTTCATTCTGCCTCTCACAAATTAAAGATAACTTTCTACTTCCATGGTCCTTCAAAAGCAAGGACTTAACTTGATCTTTATATATATATATTTTTTAATTTTTTAATTTTTTTTTAAGAAAATATGAGTCTGGTCAAGATGACTCTGTGACTTCACACTTCAACATGTCTCTTCAGTGTCAAACACATAGTAATGATAGAGAAAATTTTAAAAAACACAACTGAAAACGTAAAGGCAAGTTCAAAAACAGGATAAACATCATCTCTCTAGACAAGCTATAGACACAAATGCAAAGCAGCAAAAGAGCTAATGGTGCAGGCTTGCCAAGAAATAAGTCTAGAAATAAGAAAGCTCAGCTCCTAGAAGATGAAGGGAACTAAAACTTCCTGCCCAAAAAGACTTGTGAAAGGTTTGATAGACATAGATACAGATATGTAAGAATAGATAAAATATTGTCTTTGTCGGCTCTGTGAATGGAACTACAAATACCTTTGGTATCACCACAGCAAAGAGCTACCAAATATCCAGTATCCAAGACTCTGGTTTAAGGGTCAGAGGATCAGGGATGGTCCTTATACAGCAGGGAGTGCTGGGTACAGCAGAGGGTACAGGAGAAAGAGCGTAAGAGTGGGCAAAAAGAGAGAAAACAAAAGTATGTCCCATTCGAAATGAGACCACACAGCATGATATCAGAACACATGCTGAAACTAAGAAAGAAGCAAAGCAAATCAACAAACAAAACATGAATCACTCTGGATAAAATAACTTTTATGGAAGAGTCTCACAAAAGTACACTCAAATAAATATTTCAAGAACACAAAAGGATAATAAAGGAATAATTTTCATTTAAAAAGTAATTATGAAAGCATAAAAGCCAGTAATTAAACACAAAAGATTAGAGGAAGGATTTTAAATATTAAAAATTTGTGTAGAAATGTAAAACTCAGTGGACAGAATAAACTCCAGTGTGGAAAGAGTTGAAGAAAAAATTGATACCTAAGAAGAATACAGAACAGAGCAGATGACTTTTTTAAAGAATAAAAGCAAAATAAGGAAATTTAGAGGACCACTTAATAGACTTCCAAAAAAAAAAATGTCTAGTGAAAATTCAAGAGATAGAGATTTCAGGGAATACCAAAAAGCAATATTCAGATTCAGGCAAGAAATTTCCAGCACTGAAGGAATGTAATATAATTACTGAGATCAAAATTGTACTTAGAGTACTGAGAAGAACAAATAGTGATTAAATCACATACCGACTAATTTTCACAGGTAAAGACAGAATCTTGAAAAATATTTTATGTTCAATGCCCAAAATTTAGAAAATACAAATAAGCAAAAGACACAATTTAAAAATCATCCTTATTTCCCATACAGAGATAGCCACTGTTGATATTAGTGAAAGTATTCTAATATTATGATTCAAGTTGTCTTTAACTCTTCTTTCTGTTTCACACAAATACCTTTCCTTGTCATTAATATTATTCTATAACTCTTATTTAAAAACTGGGTAGCATTCAATTAAATTTAAGTGCTTGATTTAATTAATCAAGCAATTCATTCTTCATTTTTTACATTTTTTACAACCGTTACCTTGGTTTTAGATGCTCTGAACTTCCAGGATGAGAAGGATCAGGTCTTCTAAAAATGTACAAACAATTCTTCTTTTCCATATCAAAATGTTTCTACCTCTAATGCTTAATATAAAAATGTTAAGGATACTGTAAAAAGTCTATCTCATCAAGTTTTAGTTTTTAAAATAATGCAACTTGAATATTTGATTTTGAATTCTATTACGAGCAGTATTGGTAGAAGTAGGATGAACACTTCAACTTGACTGTGTAATTTATTTTCATAAAAATCTCTTTAGAGATCCCTGTCTAGTCAGCAAATAATTGCTTTAACTTGGATTTTAATATTAGCACTGAATGATTTATGTACATTAAATAATGTGATTCTCACTAAGCATTTATGAGCTTAGAATGATGATCTCCCTTCTGTGGATACTCGCACTTCAGGGAAGAAAGGTTAAGTGGTTTGCCTGAGATCACTCAGCCAGTCAATGGATTATCTCAAAGTGAGATCCTCAAGTCTTTAAATCATTAAACTAGGCTGGCCTCAGCAATACTTGAGAGGCATAAGGAATATGCACTTAGATATTTCCTCAAATGATTTAAGTCACATGATAACGAATTTGTTTATAGAACATTTTTTGTTTTTTAATAAACAATTTAGCCAATAAACAAATATGAGACATTATAAACATGAGCATAGTAAGAATCAAAATGTGGAACGTAGAGCACAATACGTAGAGACGTAGAGCAACAATTTTCAATTAGCACACAAACTACACTGACAATAGAATCTATCATTTGCTGAGGGGCCGGGGGAGAAAAGGACAATTGACAAAATGTAAATGGAGTAGCTTTCTTTTGTGGAATTGCTATTCAAGGTTAGATTTCAACATACTCTGAATGAAACAAACAGAAATCTTGTCATTTGTTCATGAGGACACATGCATTGCCTGAGAGCAGTTCTCTCCATCCCCAGTATAAAGTATTTGTATGTGTCAATCTGTCCTTACCAACCATGAGGGCAAATGGGTTTCATATATCCCTACACTACACAGCTCACATGAATGGGAAACTCTCAGAATTCAAGAGTTTCAACAGTGATTTTATCAGAATTAGAAGTGACCTTGGTAAACTAGAGTAGAGGCCAAAAACAAAGTGGAGCAATTTATTGGAAGGACAGTATCAGATTCATATTACCAGGTAAGAAGGGAGAAGGGATCCGCCCACAGCTGTGCCTTTTGTAGGGGTGAGGGAAGGAGGGGACTTAGGGTTTGTTTTTACCATTAAACTAAGTCTACAAAGTTATTTTAGGAAAAAGTATTACTAAATTATTTAACAAGTAATCACTTAATGTAATTGAGGTTTTGCTTTAAAAATAGGATGACCAACCATGCCTAATTTTCCAGCAACTTCTCTGGTTTTAGCACGGAAAGTACCATGTCCTGGGAAACTCTCAAGCCCAGGCAAACCAGAAAGACTGGTCAAATTTTAAAAAATTAAGTGTGTTTATTGTCCAAAATTTAGAAGGCACAAATAAGAAACATGAGAATTAAAATCATCCACACTTTCAGTAAGTAGAAAGAGCCACCTTAATATCAGTAACTGTATTTCTACTATCATCTCTATAGAATAAACTTCATAAGGCTGAGGCGGAAGGATCGCAGGAGCCCAGCAGGTCGAGGCTGCGGTGGCCGGGAGCGGCCACTGCACTCCAGTCTGGGCGACAGAGTGAGACTCCAACTCAAAAAAAAAAAAAAAAAAGAAAAGAACAAACTTCATGACAATGCAACTTGCTATTGTTACATATGGCAAGTGCCAGGTTACTATCATGTGAATTGTCTTTTAAAACACTAAATAAACTACGCCAATAAGGGAGGAAGCGGGAAGGAGGGTTATGGTTCAGAAACTGCCTATGAGGAACAATATTCACTCTCTGGGGAATGGGCCACCTGAGACGCAATTCACCTGTTCCACTATACAGTAAGTCCATGAAACTATACAATACATCCATGAAATGAACATGCATGTGTACCCCCTAAATCTAAAACAAAATTTTTTAAGTCCAAATAAACAGTTTTTCTCTGTGCCTCTTCATCTGATTGCATCATCCTATAAACTCGGATACATTTTCAGTTGTGTATTGACCATTTCTGCTATTTATTCTACAAATTCCCTTAACCTTATACTTTTCTTTATCTCTGAGACACAGTACCAACCAGTACATTAGCAGCATGCTTTCTGAGTTCTGATAACTGTATCACAGTGTAATCTCACTGCTCAGGGGTATACAGCCTTTCATTGCTTATTCCATTTCTATTTTCCCTGTAGGCCAAGGAGGGGAAATTTCTACCTAGGGAGTTTAGCATCATTTAACATTGATGTTACTTGTCCAACAATCTCCTACATGAGTGAGACCATATGTCAACCACAGTTAGCACTTAAAATTTATCAATACCTGCTTATAAACACAAAGCTCTTTTTTGTTTTGTGGGGGATTTAACTTTCTGAAAGGATTTCAAGTCCTGCTTTAAAGTCAGGAAGACAGAAAGAAAATAAAATGCAGTGTTAGAAAAGAAATATATCTTTTATCTCTTCGAAAATGTTCACACTTGGCTGAGGCCATATTTCAGGATTACTGTGATCCAGAAAGTACCTCTCTCATTGAAGAAGTACTTACTAGCCATGTGTGAAGCTACTCTGTTCTTGCCAATAACACACACAATAACGGCCTCTTCTGTTTTACTTCTAGCTACACAATGCCGGCTGGCAGTCCTGGGGTTGCTTGTATGATTGAAATGACTGCAGATGGAAAACCTCCAATTCAGAAGAAAGACATCGAGACTTCTTATACCTCTGAGGTACACATACAAATATCCAATTCCAAACATTAAATATGCTCCCAATATTTCAAATAAGTATTTGTTTTTAAGTGACTGAACATTAATATTTCTTAATTAAACAGATTTCTTGTAAAAACTCTCAACAAAGCACCAGAAAATTCATCTTATACTTTAGGTATCATTAAATATATTTAATGTTGCCTGTCACTATAAAAGCTTCATTAAATTTAACAATAAATTTATTTTCCTGTCACACTTTGGATTTAATATATTGTGTTTGATTTTTTTTTAAAAAAAGACAGCCCAGAAATGGAAATGGATTAGAAAGATATGACAGTTTTTAAAAGCTTCTATTTTTATAAGATATGATAGTACTTGTGATGCTATTGAAAAGTCCATTCTCACTTTTCCCGATTTGCATTGGCCAGAAAATTTTTCTTAGAAACATGGAATGAGTCTAAATTGAAAGAAAAGAGGATGTCTGTCCCTCCAGAGACAAGGTAATTTGCTGAAATCTTTCCGTTTTAATGATGTGGTTGGTTACATGCTTCTTAGCATAACTTTATTGTAACACGTTTAAGATAAAGAATTCCTGGTTCATTTGATCATCATGGAGAGTTAATCTGTATAATTTGAGCTATAATTTTGGTAGACATTAAAGCTGCCAATATGCACTGCCCTAATGAATTGGAAATTTAATTTTATTTCCATTTCTTCTATATAGTCTCTTTTTGAGTATATATAAGCATCCAAAACGAAGCACATAATAACATCTAACATTTGCATAAGCACATTCTATTTTCCAAATGATAGCCTTATACATTATCTCACTTGATATTCAGAAGAACTTTGCAAAGTAAGAATGATTATCCCATTTCTATGGCTGAGGAAACTGAGTATCAGACTTGTGCAAAATTTTACAGTGATAAGGAAAGAGACTCGACCCCAAACTTTCTGATTTCCTTATTCTTTTTGTTCCTTTATAATACACTCTACTGCTCTTTATTTGCTACTGCAGCAGACTCAGAAATGTTCGAGTGGGTTGTAGGGCAGGAATAAAATTGTTCTTATGTATTAAGAGTCATGGTAGTGTCCAGGAGAGCCAAATATTTAAATTCCAGACATGGGCTGTTTAGGCAGTAGAAGATAGACAAAACACTCATTGCTTTGTGAAAAAATGTAGCACGTTCAGTATGACTACATCTTTATTAACTTGTCATCCACTTTTAATATTGAAAGCTCCATATTTTCTTATATTTTCTAATCCTAACCCTAACCCTACTGACTCTGACGTCAGTACCACATCTTTAATACATAAAATTCAACAAGTGCTCAAAAATAACTTTCTATGGTTGAAAATTACTTTATAGTTGATCAATATTACTTATCTTTGTAGGCTCTTTGACAAGTCAGTTGCCGTGCCTTTTAAGCTGACCAAATGAAATACTGATCAGAATGTTCCAAGTAGTACACAAGCACACACAGAGTTGAACAAATACACACAGTAAGTCACTCCAAAGTCTCTGTGGCCCTTCACTGCTGCCACTATAGAGGAGCTGGTCATATGCTTTCACTACTCTCTGCCTGTAATATTCAGACCAACTCAAGGGCTCTGAAGTCTGAGTGCATCACTGGTGCCTTCTAACTTGTGTTAACCCCAAAGCTCAGTTCAGTCACCTTTGAGGAGGTTGTTTATGGTGAGATTCTTTTAGACTAGTCCCTGGTCCTGGTTACAGTATATAATGGCCTCCTAGGCCAGTCTCTATGGCAGGATCTTGTCTGAGGAAGGACACCTAGAGGTGGCATCCAATTAGGAATCACACATGTTGCTACTTCCCTTTTTCTCTATAATTACGGTGCAAGGGTCATGAAAACTTGTGGGGTAAGGATATGTACCAAGGGTTTTGGAAACCGAAGCCAGTTAATTTTAAGAGTCAAGGACTTTGGCACAAACTATCAAAATTACGTTCTAGCCCTGCCTCTGCACATTATAATCTAGTAGGGATTGTTAAGTATATTCAAAGTATTATTGCATACAAAATATTATTTTTTAGTGCAGAAACCCAAAATAAAGCTAAACTGAAACCAAAACTACTACATCTCAAAATGATATTAGAGCTCAGATAAGAGAAAAATACCTATATTAACTTGGAGAGATTTCTATTTGTTTGGTTATTGTAAAATTAAAGAGTAAAAATTTATTTATTAATTAATTTATTTATTATTTTTTTTGAGTTGGAGTCTCACTCTGTCATCCAGACTGGAGTGCAGTGGCCGCTCCCGGCCACCGCAGCCTCGACCTGCTGGGCTCCGGCGATCCTTCCGCCTCAGCCTTCCCAGTAGCTGGAACTACAGGTGCGCGCTACCACGCCTGGCTGATTTTTTGATTTATTGTAGAGATGAGGTCTCGCTGCCCAGGTCTCGAACCCATGGGCTCAGGCAATCCACTCATCTCAGCCTCTCAAAGGTGCGGGATTACAGGTTGAGCCACTGAGCCCAGCTAAAAATTTATTCTTAATACTACTAATAATAGCTAAAATATACAACACTGTGTTCCAGACAATATTCTAAGGATTTCTCATATTTTAACTCATTTAATCCTTATCTAGCTAGCTAGCTTTGAGGTAAATACTGTCACTATGGCCAAATACAGAGGAGGAAAATAAAAGCACAGAGAGATAAAGGTTCCTGCTCAAGGTCACACAGCTATGTGGGGATTTAAACCCAGACATTTTCACTAGATAGTCCATGCTTTTAACCAAAACTATGAGGTCTCACATTTCATGTGATGTTTTCTCTTACTCTATTACAACTATTACTAAAAAAAAAATTTTAAATATATAGTACAGTGTTGTTAACTGAATATACATTACTGTTGAAAAGAGCTCTAGAACTTTTTCATCTTGCATATCTGAAACCCTATGCCCATTGAAAATCAACTTTGCATTTCCTCTCCCCCAAGCCTCTGACTACTTTCTGCTTCCATGAATTTACTTTATATACCTCTTGTAAATGGAATCATGGAGCTTTTGTACTCTGTGACTGACTTATTCCGATTAGCATAATATCTTCAAGGTTCATCCAGGCCATACCATATCACAAGATTTCCTTCTTCTATAAGACTGAATACTATTCCATAATATCTATATATTACATTTCCCTTTTTTGTTTTATTATATTTTATTTTTAATTTGAAAACAATAAGTATATATATTTATGAGGTACAATATAGTATTTCCATACATGAATACATTGTGAAATGATCCAATGAGACTACGCGGTATATCCATCACCTCAAATATTTATCATTTCTTTGTGGCAAGAAATTTAAAATCCTCTCTTATCTGTTTTGAAATATACAAAGCATTATTAGTACTCACAGTCACAATGCTGTGTGATAGATCACCAGAACTTATTGCTTCTACCTAACTGAAACTTTGTACCCTTTGACCAATGTTATCCCTTTTCCTGTCTACATTTGCTCCCCACCAGCCTCTTTCTGCTTAGATGAGTTCAGCTTTTTAAAATTTCACATGTAATTGAGATCACATATACCCTATTTTATTTATCCATGAATCCATTGATGGGTATTTATGTTGTTTCTACCTCTTGAATAATGTGAATGATGCTGCAATAAACATCAGAGACCAAACAATCTCTTTAAGATCCTATTTTCAGTTGTTTTGGGTAAATAACCAGAAGTGGGTTTGCTAAATCATATCTGACATAGTTTGGATGTTTGTCCTCTCCAAATCACATGGTGAAATGTAATCTCTAATGTTGGAGGTGAAGCCTAGCGGGAGGTGATTGCATCATGAGGGAAGATCTCTCCATTAATGATTTGATGCCATTCTTGCAGTAGTGAGTGAGTTCTCGCTCCATTAGTCCCACAAGAACTAATTGTTTAAAAGAGCTTGGCATCACCTCCTCTTGCTTAAGCAGATGCCAGCACCATGCTTTATAATTTATCTTTATAAATTACCCAGTCATAAATTGTCTTTATGGCAACACCAACACAATATGGTAGTCTGTTTTTTAATTTTTTTCAAAAAATTTCCATATGTCAACTACAGTTAGCACTTAAAATTTAGCACTTAAAATGATCCATAGTGACGGCATCATTTTACATTGCCACCAACAGTGCACATGAATTCCAATTTTTTCACATCCTTGCTAACACTTGTGAAGTTCTGTTTTAGATAGTAGCTAATTCTAACAAATTAAGATTAAAGAAAATGATCTTGACCGAATAAACACTATACTCAATGGTGAAAACATAAAGCTTTTTCTCTATCATTGGGAAAAAGACCAGGGTGCCTACTCACTGCTTTTATTCAGCATAGGGCTAAAGGTCCTAACTAGAGTGATTAAGCAAGAAAAAGAAACAAAATGCAACTAAATCAGAAAGAAAGAAATAAAAGTATCTTTGTGCATAGACAACATGATCATATGCATCATTTCTTGTGATCTTTTTTTATTTTGTGGCATTACTTGTAATGTTTCCTTTTTCATTTTTGACTTTAATTGAATCTTCTCTCTTTTTTTTCTTTAGTCTTACTAAAGGTTTGTCAATTTTATTTATTTTTTCAATAAGCCAGTGCTTCATTTTGTTGATTTTTAATTTTTTTAATTTTCTGTTTTATTTATTTCTGCTCTGGTCTTTATTATCCCCTTCTACCTGACTTTGAGCTTAGTTTTTTCCTACTTTTTCTAGTTACTTCAAATTAAATTTAGGTTAAGATCTTCCTTCTTTCTTAATGTAGTCATTTAATTTGTAAATTTTTTAGTCCCTTTTGCTATTGATTTCTAGTTTTATTCCACTCTGATCAGAAAGGGTATTTTAGTATATCAATCTTTGTAAATTTTTTAAAACTTGTTTTGTGACCTAACATGTAATCAGTCTTGGAGAATGTTCCATATATTCCTGAGAAGAATGTATTCTGTTGTGAAATGTCTTATGTCTATTTGGTCTATGTTATTAGGTCCTTGTTGTCCTTAATATTTTCTTGGTTGGCAAGGTTTTTATTTTAATTTTTCATTTTTATTCTTTGTTTTTAATCTTTAACACTTTAAATATATCATGTCACTCCCTTCTGATCTACAAGGTTTCTGTGGCAAAATCTACTAATAGTCTCATGGGAGTTCCCATTTACAGGACAGGTCATTTTTCTCTTGCATCTTTCTCTTTCTCTTTCTCTCTTTGACTGTAATGGGTCTCAGAATGACCCATTCATTTTAATTGGAGTCTGTGAGTTTTTTAGTTCTGGATGTCCATTTTCTACCCCAGACTTGTAAGCTTTTCAGTCATTATTTCTACAAATAAGTTCCTCCTCCCTCTCTTCTTCTGTGACTTCAAGATGCATATATTGATGCATTTGATGATATTCCATAAGTTCCTTAGGCTGCTTTCTTCATTTAAAAAAAAATTTTCTCTGACTGGATAATTTCATGTGATATGCCCTTGAATTATCTGGTTCTTTCTTCTGCCTAATCAAGTGTGCTGTTAAACTCCTCTAGTGAATTTTTAAATTCAGGCATTGTCTTTTTCAGCTCCAACATTTTTTTAAATTTTCTATCTCTTTGTTGGTATTCTCATTTTGTCCTATATTTTTTTCTATCCTCATTGAACATCTCAAGATGGTTACCTGATTTTTTTTTTTTTTTTTTTTTTTTTTTTTGTGGTCAGGTAATTTATATAACTCTCTTTCTTTAGGGTTGTTTTCTGGAGATTTATTTTATTCCTTTTGGTTTGTCCATGCCTTCCTGTGTTTTCCTTTGCTTTGTAACTTTGTAGTGGGATCTACACATTTGCCAAAACAGCCACTTCTTCCAGTCTTTTTTGAAATGACTTTTTGTACAGGGAAAGAAATTTACCAATCAGCCTGACTAGAGATTCTGAGGCCCTTTCAAATCTTTTGTGTGAATATGTCTTTGCTGGATCTGTGCATGCAAACTCTCCAATAAAGTGATTTTTCAATGTCTTTTAAAATATCTTGCTCCCTTGGTGTCTCTTGTACTACAAGTTCTCAGGACCTGCCACAGGCTGCCCAACTCTCTTTTATTCTTAGAAGCCCTCAGGCTTATATAATATGCCAGGTCCCATTAGACAAGTCAGACAAGACAGAAATCAGTTTCTTAGGAAGCCAGAATTTTGGATGCATGCTCCACTCTTCTATTTCCCCTATCCCGCCTTCTGAAGAGTCCATCAAGCTACATCAGGCTCTGTCTTCTATACCCTGGATCCTTTGGAGAAGGAGCAAGTTGCTCAGTTCTTTTTTGTTCTCAGAAGCCCCTAGGCATCTAGAGTATGCCAGGTTCCATTAACACTCTGAGACAGGTGAGACAGAAACTAGTGAGACAAGAGCCCCCTCAAAAGCCAAAACATTGGACACGTTCCAATTTTTTACCTCCCTAAAGAGAAGCCATAAATTGAGTGTTTTCTCTCACTCTGGGTGGGTCAGACAGAGAGACTGTGGCGAATGAGTGTATGTTAGCCAAATTGTCACCTTTGGTCTCAGTGATTCTCAACGCAGTACTTTTTCCTGATTCAGATGAGATAGAAACCAATCTCTCAGGCAGCTCCCACAAAGAGTCTGAATGCTGGACATGTTTTAGTCTTCTTATTTCTTTTCCAGAGAAAAACTGGGAGCTTAAAGTTTTCTCTTCTTTGTGCCATTGTATATGGAGGGGAAAGGACTATGATAAGTGGATGCCATAAATTTTTCTTACAGCATTGATGTGGCTGATTTCATGCTCACCTGGCATGCAGGAGCCTCTTAACTGCTTTTAAATTTCTCACAAAGAAAACTGGTTCATGTATCATTGCATCTGTGTCTCCATGGGAGAAAGAGGCTCTGAGGCTTCCTGTTCTGCCATCTTGCTGATCTTATGTTATTATTTTGCAACCACTTTTTTTTAATTATTTATTTCTCCAAATTACATTCAGTTTTTTTATAGACAAGAAAAATTCCCCATCTTGTTTCATATTTATGTTTCCCTGGATCAATGTGCTCACAGGGTAGCAACTCAATTTCATTGATTGCCTCTTGAAAATTCAGTTTTTCCTTCAACAAGGTAAGGAGGTATTATTTTATATTGAAAACATTTCCTAGCCTAGAAAGCCTTAAGGATCAAATATTTAACTTTAAATTGTGGAACCAATAGGAAATTTACTGATATTTATCAACTCTCTAAAAGCTAATCTTATCATATGAACTATTTTATATTAATTATACTACTCAATAATTTCCATATAAGCACTGTGTCGTATTCTATGTACTCTATGTAAGGGTAAATTAGAATGATAAGATGATATTCCTTCTGGAGAATGGTCATTGAGGATCTCCCATATACTGAGTCTGGCAAAATAGCAAGATTCTAAGGCAGCAGAAAGTTTAAAAAAACAAAAAAGGCCTTAAAGACATGTAGGAAACTGAGGAAAAGCAAGACTGAGTTTCATGACACAGTCGTTTATAACAAACTTACACAAAGCCTCCTCTTTTCAAGGTACTGCTGTGGACTCCTAGAGAATCCAGAGATAATTAGACCCTGTTCTAAAAATAAATATAAATTAATATAGAAGAGACTGTGTGCTATCAGGTTTATTGGGACAAAGCAAGAGAAAGAAAGAGGTTTTTTTACCTGCAAAGGTATGGGGATTTTGATAAGTACTCCTTCTGTTTTTAGCCCTTTTCATTTAGTTTCTCTAAATAGTTTTTAAGAATTCAAGTTTTATTCACATGTGAAAAGTTACTTACATAAATCTTTCATCTGCAACACTTTACCCAACATCTCTTACTCTCTTTATTCCAAGACTTAATGTTTTGGACTTTAAATCTGTTTGCATACAATTCAGAGAATATTAAAAACAAAAAATTGGTAGTGACTCTTAAATAAGAACGAGTTTATTTCATTTATAAGTTATATTCTTAAAGACAAGTATGCTCTGGTAATTAATCTCAACCAAAAAGGATGTTTATAGTTACCTACCCATATTTCATTAACAAAAAGTCATTTAACTCCAGACAGAACTGAGAATGTAAAATAAAAGTAAACATTGAATCAGGATGTCATTACAGAAAGGTATGCAGTACTCCAACACCTAAATTTAAAAAAAACAAAAATGAAACCAAACCATTTCTTATTCACCGCCCCGCCCCCACACCCCATCCTGCTGGTTTTTAGATGTTTGTTTCTCCCTTGCCTATTCAGTTATTTCATTCACTCATTTTATAAAAAGGCAACTATATTCTTCCTTTAAAGAAAAATTCTGAGAGGAAAGGGAGTGCTCGTTTCATTCTTGTCAGATGTGAAATCCTTTTCTCTCAGTTACCATTTATATTTTTATTATTTCTCCTTGATTGTCTATGCCTGTTTCCCGTGCCTTTACCTTGTGAAATCATTTTTTGATGTCAGGCTTTATTCTTCATAGTCTGATTCACAAGGAGTTATTAGAAAAGACTTATTTTACAGACCTGTCTCCTTAGGAATAATTATACACACAAAAGTCACCTATTGGATAATTAAAAGTCTGGGAAAAGAGGAAGTCAACCATTTTAATGGTTATCTATGTGCAGTCAATGGCATCTGCTTTTTTAGACATTTCAGGGCTCCAACTAAGCGTGGGCCTCAGATCAGAAGAGGTACAAGAGCCATCTACTTCCATTGTTTGGCTGTTTTTAATGGTCTAATAAATCATAGATAGCTCTATAGACTTTCCCTCATATCTTCCTACGGATGACAGAAGAGGAGGGTATTCTTCCATCCTCCATCAGTTCTGTGCTAAAACAAGCACACTTGTCAAAGCAGTGAAAGGTTTGCTTTTCCAGGTGTGCGATCAACACACAAAGATGTCAGAGGATCTCGGTGAGAGGAAGGTCATGCCTTGGATGTGCAGAGTCTGAAAGTTCTTGACAGATTCCAAGTTGTATTAACAGTGAAACACCTACATTAGCCAGTGATAAAGTTCCACTAATAGATTGTTAGAATAATTAATATAAACTGGCTTAGCATATGAAAAAGAAAGGATATGGGGAAAAAAAGAAATACTCTTATGCTGTGTGAAACTTTTAGCTGGTCTTCAACCTACTGCACCCAAAAACAAACACCCTCTGGGACCAAGATAGAATGTACTGAGTAAATAGTAAATAAATAAATAAATAAATAAATAAACAGATAAGAAATACCCCTAGGAACAGAGACTAAGTCTTTAAAAAAGATAAAGAGCTCAAATGCAGAGCTGGTTTGACCTGTTTGGGGTCATGAAGATTCCTTGATGTTTCTAGAATTAAGCATGCTTCTGTTGTTTGCACATTCATAGCAAACCAGTACATATTAGTACAAATGTAAAGAGATAATTCTGGGCATCTCTCACGCTCTCCTCCCCACCAGACCTCTAACTTAATTATTTGGCTCTAGTTTTTTTAATTCCGGCAATAACAATTGTCCATTTTATTGCATTTGTGATACCCACTTAAATCCTTTTCAAATGCCAGCTTGAGGTGCGAGAGTATGTTTGGGAATGGGCATATCAGAAATGTTACGCACACAAATGTTGTAGAATCTTCCTGCCACATGCCTAACAACCCCAAAGAGCAGGGTCTCATTACCAGGACATTGAGACTTCAATTGTAGCTCATAAATCCCGATCGAGGGGAGTTGCTTTTATGTATGTCAAAATTATGAGGATTCAATTACATATGTTACTGAGGGTGGGAAAGTCGAAATCAAGTAGCATGTTAAATCACATAAGTGCACATAGTGATTTTAGCATCATTCTGGCCAATGAGCACAAGCTCTACAATGAGCGTAGAATGTGAGAAGTGATTTTACTCTATTCTCAGTATTTGTTCCCTCTTGTCCCTCATAGTAGTACATTTCACCACATAGTGGGTGGAGGGGGTGGGTTCTAGAGTTTTTATACAACATGGCATGAAATGTCAGCTTCACCTGCAGCTTCACTGACAAAACAGCAAGCTATTCTAAAGTTGGAAGAAAGACATAGCTGTGTTAGAGTTATTCAGAGAAAACATAGTAGTCTCCAATATGATGCCTAATGGATTTCCAAGGGCAACTTGTATTCTATGAAATGTTCATCTTATATGCAGACTGTAGTACTGACTTCCATGTAAGATGTGGTTCTGGAGTATTTACATAAAGGTAGATCAAGAACCCAATTTTACAGTTTCTTTATCCTACTAATTGTCATAAATGGGTTGGTTGCCTTTGAGGTTTGGTGGTTTCTTTATATCTTCCAAAACAGGAGTCTTTTCTTGATATGATTTTTGAATAAAGGAATTGAATGTAATCTAAGCAAAGTTCTATTCATGCACATTTATATTCATATTTTGGGAGAAAAAAGCAATATTTTTTATTTTCTGAGTGTCATATGTAAGCAGCATAAGTATCATATTTTAGGACATTTAAAGTATAATATTATTGTATTAGTTTGTTGGGGTTGCCATACCAAAATACCACAAACTGGGTGGCTTAAGCAACAGGTTTTCTTGCAGTTCTAGAAGCTAGAAGCCCAAGATCCAGATGTTGGCAAGGTTTTTTCCTTCTGATAACTGTGAGAAAGACTCTGGTCAAAGTCTCTCGCATAGTTTCTGGTAGTTTGCTGGTAATATTTGATGTTCCTTGGCCTGTAGATCCATCATCCTGATCTCTGTTTTCATGTTCAAATGGCATTCTCCCTGTATGCGCGATTACCTGTGTCCAATCTTCTTTATAAAAGTCCTAAAAAGACTTTTGTCCTTATTAAGTCATTCTAAAAGTCCAAAGGGTCCTATTAGATTAGAGGTTCACCTTATTCCAGATTGACACCATCTAAACAAATTAGGCCTGCAAGGACCCTATTTTTAAATAAGGTCACATTTTGAAGTACTGGGGGTTAGAATGTCAATTTAAGAATTTGGAGGGACATAATTAAACCCCTAACAATAATTAATTAACATGGATTTTTTTATTTATTATTTGGTAATGTTCACATTAAAATGCAAACACTGGAGGTCAAAAATACATTTCAAAGTAATCAATCAGCAAGTTTAGTTGAGTGCCTATTTTTTGTGCTAAATATTATTAGACATCATTAAAGATGAAAAAGAAATGTAAAATAAGGACACTTTTCTCAAGTAGTATATCCCACCATCTAGTTGAAGTGGCAAAACTAGCCAAGAATAGCAACCTATTTTATACAGAAAAACACATTCAAACATCCAATTACAGATCCAGACATCCTATATCTTTCTTACGTAATCTGACAACACCTTTTAATAAGGTTTTTTGTTACTTTTCCTGCAGGTATATTTTGAATCCATGTTCCTTGGCCATATTCCAGCAAATGGTAAGACCTCTAAGAATGTGGGCCATATTTGTGGGTTCAGAGGCTGCATTTGGGAGCTTCAGGTAAACAACAAAGAATTCTCCATCATTGATGAAGCACAGCATGGAAGGAACATTGAGAACTGCCATGTCCCTTGGTGTGCTCGTCATCTGTGCCAAAACAATGGCGCTTGCATCAGGTCAGTACCACCTCCTGATCTCCAATCTCTATTACATGAGTCCAGATTCTTAAAACAACAAAACCCAGCAGCATTGTCATCTGAGTGATGGGAAAAAAAGGTCCAGAACTCCCCAAGTTTTTGTATGTATCACCTAGGCAAGGCGCATGTGGTGAATATCTGTTTGCTCAAAGAAATGTACATATTGTGACTCCAATGACAAGAGAGTTCAAGACTCTGAAAGTAACTAGGTAAATGGACCTGATTTGGGCAATTTCAAATGGATCCAAGGTGTTCCTGCTTTTTGTAAATATGAATGATAGGTTATTATTCATTGATAGTTTTGGTGTATTTATTAATTTTTATTGGTTTTTGTTTTGTATTATTCTTCCAAAAAAGAACTTGCTTAAATCTCTAACATTAGGGCCAGAGAAAAAATTACCTATAACTGTTTTTTTCTTTTTATTTGCCATACTATATCTTTTTCCCCCTTGAAACAGATTTATCATGCTTATAAGTTTATGAAGATGTTAATTAAAATTACTTTCTGCTTCACTAAAATGTCTTAAGTGAATCAACCCTGAGAGAGTCTCATTTGGACAGTGTAAACATATGCCCAAAGGTCTTCAATCCTCTGAGAATTCTTCATTTTAGGACTGATGACAGAGTGGAAGCTGAAACAGGCACAAATTATAATAATTCAAGTCAAGGAAAAATTGACCAAATCTCACAGGAAATAGCTTAATTAATTCACCTCAGTATTACCAAGGGGCAAGCTATCAAGTAGTCAGTAATGACTCCATAAAAGTAAGCATCTGTATACACAGTGTGGAAAAGAGAAAAATTCAAAAAGCTGGGTAAAAAATGATAGGCAGAGATGAGCTCTGAAATGATCACTAGGAGATAAAATGAAAAAAGAGGAAGAGAGAGAAAGAACCAAATGGCAAACACAAGGAACAGAGGACTGGACAGGTATGATAAAGTCAAGGTAATAAATTTGAAAAAAACAAGCACGGTTGGGTAGTAAAGGAAAAGATAGTTTCTTCAGGCGTCTAGAAATTTGGCTTCTGATTCACTTTGCCTGAGTCTGTGACTTGATTTGTACATTTGTACAATAACAGCAATGTAGACCTGTTCAGTATAAGTACAACATATGAATTTCTAAGAAAGTAAAGGAAGGCTGGGCATGGTGGCTCATGACTATAATCCCAGCACTTTGGGAGGCTGAGGTAAGAGGATTGCCTGAGCCCATGGGTTTGAGACCAGTCTGGGAAACTTGGCGAGACCTCATCTCTACAATAAATCAAATATTAGCCATGCTTGGTGATGCATGCCTGTAGTTCCAGCTACTTGGAAGGCTGATGTGGAAGGCTCGCCTGAGCCCAGCAGGTCGAGGCTGCAGTGATCCTGAATGTGCCACTGCACTCCAGCCTGGGCGACAGAGTGAGACTCTGACTTAAAAAAAAAGAAAAAAAAGAAAAGAAAAAGAAACTAAAGGAGAGTCGGGGGGAGGGAGCTAAGAGTGAAAATAGCTTCCTTGACGTTAATCACTTTCCTGAAGAAAACAAAATTAAGGATTTACTCAGTAAATATTCTGCTTTACAATGAACCCATTAATGGCAATTATTTTTCAAAAGGTAGTAATGCCAAAATTATTCAGCAAGGCAACCTTCAAAACCCGCAAAAGAATCTGCAATTCTCCCAATTAAGTGATATAGAAACAGAAAAGAATCTTCTCTATTGACTTTTCTAACAGCTGAAATATTTGTTTCATTCAACCAAAATGAATATTCTCAATGAGACTCTATCATGGATGAAATTATAGAGTGACAAGAATTGTGTTTTCACTCTTTCTATGTATAGCGAACATACTCTATTATGGTCCCCATTGCCCCCCTCCTGTTGTTCATCTTTGCGTGATCCCTTTCCCTTGAACGTGGATAAGACCTATGACTTGATTTTTACTAACAGAATAAATAACCAATAAAATAGAGTGATAAGATGTCACTCTCGTGGTTAGATTACATAGAATTATAAGCCGTATCTTACAAGAGGATTCCTTCTTTTGCTGGCTTTGATGAAGCATGCAACCCTTTTGGGGTAACCTGCATGACAAGACACTAAGGGTGGTTTCCAAGAAGTGATTTCCAAGAAGTTGAAGGTGGCCACTGACTCACAACCAGCAAATAGCAAAGCCTTCACCTTACAACTGCAAGTAAGCAAATGTTACCATCAACAACATGAACGTGGAAATGGGTCCTTCTCCTGTCAGACCTTGAGATGAGACCCTAGCCTAACCAACACCTTTGCTGCAACTTTTGGGATTCTTATGCAGAGGACCCACTTAAGCCATGCCCAAACACTT
Source organism: Carlito syrichta (assembly GCF_000164805.1). Lineage (NCBI taxonomy): Eukaryota > Metazoa > Chordata > Mammalia > Primates > Tarsiidae > Carlito > Carlito syrichta. The sequence continues at coordinate 376,818 of NW_007246622.1, read as the reverse complement.
GACTCATGGAAACTGAGAATAAGCTAATAGTAAACTATTAGTAAATATATGGTGTTTTAAGCTGCTATGTTGGTGGCAGTATTGTCATGCAGTAGTAGAAAATACACGAATGCACACATACATTCACTCTTGAGCATTCTACTCCATATCTCCTGGAAATACATGCCTATTTTCCCCAACAAGTAAAAACAATAGTGGCATAGCAAGATATAACACCTAAAAAAGTATGCTTTTGCCACAAGAGTGGGGTAGGTAATGAACTCTATGGTGCTCAGTTTCAGCACTATAGAGTTAGACTTTAAGGTTTACAAACTAAAATGTTGTTGCAATGGATATTTGCAAACAAAATCATCACTAATTTTAGTAGCTTGGCTAATCTAATTCACTGTTGTAAAGTGCTGTCCCTATACTGTCTATGAATGTAATCTGTTCAAAAGAACACAAATTTCATGTTGAAAAGTATTAAGAGAAGTAACACTTCAGCAGCTTTTCTGAGCAAATGTCATTCTGCTTTGAGCACCATCACATGTTTCTGGACAGTGTCCAATCTTTTTTCATTTTGTTATAAATCTGTGCTAGAATTTTCAAACCCCTGTGGTTGCTCATTTCAGAGATGTCCAAATTGCATGTAGTGAAATTCAGTTTAGAAAAGTGATACAGCAGGGTTATTCTGAGTATCCAAATCTCTATGGACCCAAAACAAGCTGTTTCCAAAAGGGCATGGGAAGGTTGGCAAATTAAACAGAAAATGTTTAAATCACTTTCCCCTCTCTGAGCCAGATGTTTTAAAATAGATTAAACAATAATTAAAAAGGAGCATCAGGTTTGGAAATATACCCCATATAACCACCACACATACTGAAAACTTCTGTCACTGAGACTATAGCACGTAATTATTATTGAGACACTAATTTTAAATTTAGCCTTAATTTTACCAGGAGCTAAGCACGTGTGCATGCGTTTTACCATGAGCTGAAAGTCGATAACTCCCACATCTGAATGAATGTGCTTCCTGTGCCTCTAGCTGTTCTCACAGCGTTTACTCATCGCTAACTAGTGCTGTGCTCCATGTGCTAAGGCAGGGACTGGCAAGCTCTTTCTGTAAAGGGCCAGACAGCAAATATTTTCCATTTTGTATTGCAACTATTCAACTGTTCCATTGTATTATCAGGGATTCAGCCATTGACAAAATATAATGAACGAACGTGGCTGTGTTCCAATAAAACTTTATTTACAAAGGTACATGGCTAGCAGGATTTGGCCCAAGAACCAATATTTGCAGACCACTGGACTAGGGCAAGAAATTGGATAAATTAATGTTATTCAATTAATTGAGTTGGACCAAGAAAATCAAATCCAATTTTAATTATTAATTTTTCCATATTAAGCAATCTCCAAAAAGGACGTGGATTTTTTAACATTAGAGGACTATTGTTATTCTCAGTGCCCCATGTGAATAGAAGTGAGTTAGTTTCTTTTATTCTCTCCTTTCAGTCTATTTTTCCCTATTATCTCATCTTGTAGACATATTTTTTAACACTGTCTGGTAGGAAGAAGCCAGTTTTTTATGATTTCTGGGGTATTTAGTTTCCAAGTTAGTTACCACTTCAAAATGAAGTAGGAGTCATAAATTGAATCTGAAATTGTAATAGTAACAGCTGTTACACAGTAGAAAGAATTAGGGTATTGTATCTTAGCTTTTCCATTTGCTCTGCAATGAGTTGCAACCCCCCACAAAATTTTGCCTGTCTTCATTGTCATTTCACAGTGTCATGTGGCTAGGCATCACCTGCTGAGATTTTTTTAGTTTTTACTCTGTATCTAGTTCAGATTACCCCTAATCTAGCTCAGCAGTCTACCCTATTCGTCTAAATACCAAGAGAAAAAAAAGAGTCTATTTCAGATCAATTTCTCACCACACATTCAGACTCATAACATCTTCAAATATTTAACCCTTCTTAGTTGCCACATTTTCTGTCTGTAGTCAACATCCTTGAACTTGTACACAGGATTTACATGTCCCTTGGACTAGAAGACTCATTTATATTTGGTTATTCTCTGTTATAAAAGTTGAACAGAGGCCGGGCTCGGTGGCTCAGCCTGTAATCCCGCGCCTTTGGGAGGCTGAGGTGAGTGAATTGCCTGAGCCCGCGGGTTCAAGACCCGCCTGGGCAGGCGAGACCTCATCTCTACAATAAATCAAAAAATTAGCCGGGCGTGGTAGCGCGCACCTGTAATTCCGGCTACACGGAAGGCTGAGGTGGAAGGATTGCCGGAGCCCAGCAGGTCGAGGCTGCGGTGGCTGGGAGCGGCTACTGCACTCCAGTCTGGGCAACAGAGTGAGACTCCAACTCAAAAAAAAAAAAAGTTGAACAGAGGGCCTCCAAACATCTTCATTGCAGGCAGCCCCAGTTGCTAGAGAAACAAAGGAAAAAGGAAAAAACAGCAAATCAGGTTTTAGGTAAAAACTTAGAAAGGCGTGGTTGCATAGTTTTCTCTCTGTCTCACATTGTATTGCGTAATTGAGCATTTAAGGTACTTAATACATAATCCATTCATTAAAAGCAGCTTAAGCTTTATGGAGTGCAAGTATAAAATGTATTTTTTTCTTCTGTCATTGATATTAAACATACTCTGTAGGATCTCTATTTTCCTTAATGAAATATCATTCAGGTTTCAGAGCCTTCTACTTTTGATACATATTAACTCATCTGATTCAAACCACCCAGTTTAGTGATCAAACTCAGTCTCCTGACAAGTTGGACAAAACTCAAGTTCAATAATTTAGAGTGAGGAAGGAATGTAGTACGTTCTTAATTTCTTTCTCTCTTCTGTTTCTAGCTTCTCCAAGTTTGGGGCTAGCTTGGGGCAGGAGGGATTTGATTGAAAAACCTCCAAAGGGTTTCTCATGGCTCTGTATCAATGGGTTTTTGTGCTGCCTGAGACAGAAACTCAGTGCCAGATTTCTCGGCACATACATGCCTGGGTCTCCACCAAGCCCTGGTCCAGGTGCTCAAGGTAGAAAGTGTTCTCTGTTTTGATACTCCCAACCTAATCCTCCCCAATCCCCTGCTCTCTGACATCCCCTCACCCAGCTGGTTTAAGATGAAACTAATGAAGCTTAAGAGGCCCTCACCATTGCACATGTTCTTTTAAGACCTGGGAGTTGCTAGGAATTTATAAGATTTGGAATGCTCTCAAGACAAAGAAATGGTAAAGGTTTGAGGTGATGGATACCCCAGCTACCCTGATTTGATAATTACACATAGTGTGCATGTGTCAAGCCATATTACATGTGCCCTCATAATATGTACAATTTTTATACATCAATTTTTAAAAACCTGCTCATGTACCTCCGAATCTATAATTTAAAAATAAAAGTGTAAAAAAACTGCAAAAAAACTATAGTGCAATAAAAAAAGAGAGAGTTCACAGAAAGACATCCCAATCTCCAGATTTTAATGTAACTTGTGATTTCTTTTCTCATTCTAATAATTTTTATGCACAACCTTATCTACATATCTTGAAAGTTCTTCATTATAAAAGGCCCTAAAATTGACCAGGTGCAGTGGTTTATGCCTATAATCCCATTACTTTGGGAGACCGAGAGGAGAGGATTGCTTGAGTCCATGGGTTTGAGACCAGCCCAGGCAACTTGGTGAGACCTCATCTCTACAGTAAATTTTTTTTAAAAAATTAGCTGGGCGTAGTGGCGTGTGACTGTAGTTCTAGCTACTTGGAGGACTGAGTCTAAAGGATCATCTGAATCCAGCAGGTCAAGGCTGCAGTGGCCGTCAGTGTGCCAATGCATTCCAGCCTGGGCGACAGAGTGAGACTCCACTAAAAAATAAAAATAAAAAGTCCTACAATTATGTAAGTTTCATGCCCCACAAAACCTAAATTTCTCTCTGCCCAATAACCAATCCTCTGAGGCAGGATTCTGACAAGGTAACTCAAGCCCAGTGTCCAAGTTTAATTTTCAGAAAATTATAAACATGATTTTTGTATGAATATATAATGACTCCATACCAAAGATTTCTTTAATTCATTAAGGAAGGAACCAAAAGGATGGTAAAGCTGTTTCAAAGAGAATTCAAGAGAACGAGCACATATGGGCACTGAAAGAATGCTAAAATAATATTGCTTGGTCACAGACAAAACTGGTTAATATTCTACAAGGAAATAAAACATAAAACATAATTTTTGTGTTTTTTATCTTGCATTAGTCTGTATTCACTTGCATCTCTATCAGACAAAAACCAACAAATTATCAGGTAACTTCACAGAGTCTTAACCTAACCAATAGCACAGTCATGTGCTGCATGCAACGTTTGGGTCATGATGGACCAAATATGTGAGGGTGGTCCCATAAGATTATATTGAAACTGAAAAAATCCTGTCACCGGGTGACACTGGAGTCATCATAGCATCATGGCACAATTACTTTATATTTTTATATAAATGTATGCAGTCTAAGTGTACAGCGTTTTAAAATCTAAGTAGTGTACAGTAATGTTCTAGACCTTCACATTCAATCACCACTCATGCAGAACAACTTCTAATACTGAAAGCTCTATTCATGATAAGTGCCCAGTACAGGTGCACCACTTTTTATCTTTTATGCTGTATTTGTACTGTACCTTTTATGTGTCTAGATATATGAATACTTACCATTATGTTACAGTTATCTACAGTATTCAGTACAGTAACATGTTGTTTAGGTTTGTAGCCAAAGAGCAATAGGCTGCACCCTATAGCCTACGTTTGTGTAAGTTTATTCTGTAATGTTCACACAACAATGAAATCACCTAACAAGGCATTTTTTAGAATGTATCCCCATCACTGAGTGACACATGACTATAAATGAGACAAATGAAGGTGCAATCTTCTAAAGAATTACATAATCCTTGAACAAGGCTCTCAGACAATGCTCTAGTATGATATTAAAAGAACATACAATTTTCCTTTTGTTGTGTTTCCAAGTTTTGAACTTTTTCTGAACACCGACCACCATTTGTAGGTACCAAGAGAGAGGAGTTCCAGCCACTTCAGTGTGAACTTTCTGCTTACTGTAAGGTTTAACAAGTAAAAGGTAGTCATAAGCAAAAGTAGTTAGAAATATAGACTCATGTAAGTCTATTTTTATGATGTGAAAAGCAAATATGCAAATTCTGGTAGTAAAGAAAAAAGGAGAAACACAGACGTGTTTTAGCTTCTTACCACTTAGACAAAACGTAACGCATCACAACAAAATATTTTAGTGAATTTGTTTATTTCCACTAAAATATCCATGTTCAGAAATTATTTTGATTTGAGTCTTTTGATTAAAATAGGATACGTGTGTCTTTCAGACCATCCATCTGTCCCTTCTTTCGTACCATGAGCACTGTCGAGTCTTCTATGTTAAACAGTGAGATAAGCCTAGGACTCACAAAGATAAATAAGACCTGAAAGCATTTTCTACACACTCTTTAGTTTATCATAATTGCGAGTTTGTAAGATATTAAGACACGCAGAACAAAATGTGTTTTTTCCATTTATACACATAAAGTGCAATCTTAGGTTAAAATAGCCTAGGTCTCACATTTCTATTGTCTATCTTTTAATCTCATTTCTTTCCCCCATTCTACAAGTGCCAGGTATTATGAAAATGGATTGATCTGAGGTCATTTATTCTTGCTTGGAGAGTGTGACTGAAGCTGCAAGGTTTTTAGTTGCTTATAAAAGAGGATCACATATTTGGAAGGCATAACTCTTACCAATGTAAGTGTCACAGGGCTCTTGGTAAAGTACAAATGCAGTTTAAATTGATTTTCTAACCACTTTTATTACTGCCATCCTTGAGTGCAGCAACAAGGGTTGGGTATTTGTTTTTACAGGGCAGAAAGCATTTAGATTCTCTGCAAATCTGAATTTTATTGAAGTCATGATTACAAATACAATTATATTTCAATGAGGACAGATAAGATTAAATATGAAGAAATTATGTCCCTTATACCAAATTTGAAAAATCTCAAAGAGTTAAAAGTGTCAAGATTTAACCAATGGAAAAGGCGACTATCAAATTCCACACATATTTTTTACATCATATTTATGCAGCAAGGTCAAACAAGTAGGGGGAAAAAAATCTCATCTTCAATTTTCTCTACCCTTAGGTAATAATACATGGAGAACTCATTTACCCAGATTGATCTTTCTGGGCATAAGAGACCTCTCTGGCTTAAATCCCATCTGAAAACTATCTTTTCTCTCCTTTTCTTACAGAATGCTAATAGTTGTGCTTTCTCTCTTTCTGTCTCTCTCTCTCTCCCTCTCTCTCTCTCTCTCCCCGCCCCCAGAAGAGCAAGCTAAATTTGACCTGCTAATATGTTTTCCTTGACTGCTTTGCTTTCTTTCAAAAACTATTAATTTTTTTAAGTAGAAAAACATGTGTTAAAGTCTGTTTGTTTTGTAACTAGAAGCATTTATTCTTGTTTTTAATCTACATTACTTGCCACTTAGGGAGTGCATTCATTACTCAAAAAAATGATTTGGTAAATTGTGTTAATCACTATGATTTTTACATATAATTAGACATGTCACTGTTAAAATTGTGTGAAAAACTTGACAAACAAAATAAAAACAGAGCAAAGTTTAAGATGGAATAAAATGTGAAATATCCAGAATCCTTTAGCTTAGGTTTGAAAAATGTTTAAAGCAAGAAGTTTAAATAATTAGTTCAGAAAGAAAATAAACCATTCCTTTTGGGTTAGCAATAAAGTTCTCAAACTTTATATTTTGTTCCTGGCTCATTTACTGGTATACCAAATACCTTAGGAAAATTGCTTAACCTTTTATTCTGGGAAAATGAAGTAAAATTGCTCCCACCTGCCTACCTGGACCTCAAGTGATTTGGAGTCAAAAGTTAAAACTTGTTAGAGATTTGAGAGTACAGACACTAGATGGGCAAGCACTGGAAAATAATTTGGAGTATTGTTTACTGATGTTAAAATGCAATAGTAGCTTCAAGCAAGTACCGTCCAGACATTAACCCTGCTGATTACCATTGACCTAACAACTACCAAGTACTATCTGTGCCTTAGAAAATGATATGGTTGCATTTTTCTGATACAACTTTCTCTTAAAATGATGTTAATACTTAAAATATCTTTATAAGATAGTTTTAAATTTCTGTTTCAAAATTGGCAAAATGGAGTATAAGTGAATTAAAAGATTGGTTCAAGTCAGCACTGATAATAGAGACAAGATCACTATAATTTTCTAGACTTTAACTCAATGCTCTCTATCCTAAGCTCTGAAATATACACCAACCATTTGCTCCATCTCAAGTAAAAAAAGTTAGTTGTCTAAACTAAATGATTCTGTAACTATTTTCAGCAGTTCTCTGTCTTGAGAATTATACTTGAGGACTAGGCTATGTATAAAAATTATAGCTGCATCATTGTAGATTAATCTAACAAAGTCTGTGTTTTTTCCTTACTTTTAAGTATGCCACTAACTATCTCTGGATTTCACTGTCATCATTTGTGTAAAGAGGGAATTGAAATAGACTGGCATTTTCAAGCTATTTTTCAAAATATACTAATAAGCTTTCCTCAAGGAAAAAAAAAAGGTGGGGAAGGAAAATTTTTTGTAAGACAAATTCATAAGGTTTCACATGTTTATTCCTCCTCTTGGAGTTTCACAAGTTTTTTCAACATGTTAAAGAAGTCCTTTAGAAGAGAACCCATGTAACTATGCTTAGAATAAATTTCTAAACTTATTTTATCTCAAAAAATGTTTTTCCAGGAATATCTATTAACATCACATAAAACACAAACAGTGTGAGAAAATGCTGTGACAGATGATATAAACAAAATCCAACAAGTGAGAATTTGTTCTACTTCTAAAAGATTTCCATAGTAGAATATTTTACAATTTGGAAAGTACTCTGAGTTTAGTATACTTCAGTACCAAGAATCCTTTCTTTATATCTGACTTAACTTGTCATATGCTTCAAGATATGCAGTTTTCTCTTTTCAGTCCTAGATTAATAAGTTCTTATGACAAATACAGTTTAAATGCAATAGAATTGACAGAAAATCATGCCAAAATATTGGCATCAGTCTTGAAGTGGGAAACTACCTGGATGTTAGACTTATGTGCTGCTAGGGTTACACCTGAATATCCACTGAACTAACTTCTTTCCTTCAGCTCTTTCACAAAGGCTTCAGGGCTTTTGTGTTTTCTTCTCCAGTCTATCCATTCATATAAAAACACAAATTAAAGCCTCAAAAATGTTCTAGGCCTAAATGTGAGCCACACGTATTTATACTCATGACATTTTCTTCTCTCGGTGAGAGAAAGTGGACCAGGAAAGAAATAGTAAAAAGGAAAGGCATTGGCCAGGCACAGTGGCTCATGCCTATAATCTCAGCACTTTGGGAGGCTGAGGTGAGAGGATTGCCTGAGCCCGGGGATTTGAGACCAGCCTGGGCAACTTGGCAAGACCTCATCTTTACAATAAATCAAAAAATTAGTCAGGCATGGTGGCACATGCCTGTAGCTCCAGTTACCTGGAAGACTGAGGCAAAAGGATTGCCTGAGCCCAGCAGGTGGAGGCTGTGATGGCTGTGAACATGCCACTGCACTCTAGCCTGGGCAACAGAGTGAGACTCCAACTGAAAAAAAAAAAAAGAAAGACATTAAAAGAACAGGAAGTCACTGAAGTGGAAAGAAGTTCTTTGTCTCAGAACCAGGAGAGAGAAAGGGAGATTTAATGTGCTGGCCTTGAATGTGGACCATTCACTGTCACATTCAGGAGTTCCTGAATGCTTGAAATTTTCCGTGAGCGGAAGGTGAACCACTTGGACACCTTGTACATGGGTGCAGACATGAATGGATATTTGATATACAAATAAGGTGGACTACTGCCAAAAAACACTGGAGATTTCCCACGATCCAGAGCAATGGTTAAAATCTCTTATCTACACCTCTATGTCATGAAAGTACCTATTCTGCCTGAGATTTTTTTTCTCATCTACTGAAGATCACCAAGACCTTTCTAATCCCAAATATCTAATAACCTAAGGGTCCTTCCAATGCTAATATTTATAATCTAAAAATATATTATTTAATTTAATATTGAGGGAATGCATGCTGATTCAAATATATTGGGAAATATTTTTCTATTTTATATACTACCATTAAGTGTATTAACCATCCATTTCCATGCATACAGAGGGTTACTGAGAGAATCTTTTAAGGTGATAGTCAGAGGAAGTAAAAACCCAAAAAATGCTAGGATGGGGCAGATCACACTGACAGATAAAGTATGCTCAACTTGAAAAGGGAAAAAGAAATTACTTGGATGTTCTCACAGTGCTGGGCAAGACTTCCTGTTGTCTGGTCCATTTTGCAACTTTGTAGGAGCAGAGGTTAACTTAAAGGTTTCTGTATCCAGGCTCGGTGGCTCAGCCTGTAATCCTGCGGCTTGGGAGGCTGAGGTGAGTGAATTGCCTGAGCCCGCGGGTTTGAGACCCGCCTGGGTAACTTGGCGAGACCTCATCTCTACAATAAATCAAAAAATTAGCCAGGAGTGGTAGCGCACGCCTGTAGTTCCAGCTACTTGGAAGGCTGAGGCGGAAAGATCACTGGAACCCAGCAGGTCGAGGCTGCGGTGGCTGGGAGCGGCCACCGCACTCCAGTCTGGGCGACAGAGTGAGACTTCAACTCAAAAAAAAAGGTTTTTGTTCAGTAGAAATGAGAATAATTTTTTTCCAATGAAAAGTGCCCTCAGTTAACACTGATCCTGTTGGACGTTAACCAGTTTTATATCTAATCCAACAATTTTACCTTAATATTCCCTTTCAAACATTCTTTGAATTAGTTTTGACAACTTACTGATTCCCTCATTAATTACTGAGTTAAATAAAACCTAGACATGCATTCACATTGTATTTGCATGAGAGGCATGATTTTGCCATCAAATTATACTTTATCAGAACTTTCTTCAACTTTTGTCTCATTTTTTAATAAAAAGAAGTAGATTAAAATAAAGGCACAAAGTACAAGTTGAAGTGAAAAAATAATCACAATGGAGAAGAAAGACAATGTCATCCCTCTTGCCTCAGGACTGGGAAGAAAGGCATCACTTTTGCTCCATTGGCAAGGTGTGCTCCATCATCCCATAGACCTGTGTCTCGGGGAGGATGGCCAGCTTCATGGATTTGAGCCAGTGCAATTGCACAGGGCATCTCGCTACAAGGGCCTGCACTAGGAGCTGAACCATCTTTAAAATTCTTAAGAGATCGTTGAATTTGACCTTTGTAAATGAAATAAGTTGGAACAGTGGAGCCTGTGTCAGGGCCCTGGAGCCACAACTCACATTCAGTCTCATTCTCATCACCTCCCCATGTCTTCAGGAAAAGTTTTCAGTCATCTGCTTCCCTTTCCCCACCCAGTGACCACTGTTACCTCTTTCTCTAGCAGGGGCTGAGTGTGGACATCAGGAGAGGCAGGGTTGGGGCCACATGCCCCGTGTCAAAATTCAGAGCAGGGTCCCAGCTGCTTTGGTGCTTCTGAGTATCCCCCTATCTGAGAAAGTATGGCATTAAACAGTATAAAAATAAAACACATGATAACAGTAAGCAGAAAAAAAAGCAAAAAAAGAAAACATGATAACAGCTTTAGAGAGACTACAACAGACAGTGAAAAACTGTTTTTCTGTTTTTTGAACTATGACACCTCATTTTCATCTTGAATTGGACTCCAGAGATTCTGTAGTGGGTCCTGTGGAAGATAACGAGTGCAGGTTCTCAGTGTCACACCAGTTGGTCTGGGTCCAATCCCCATATACATGGAATGGCCACTGTAAATATATCACATCAATTTATCATTGCTCTTCAAATCTTTGTTGAGCTTCAAAGTTTTGTTTTACTTTTATCTTCATGATATGTGCTCTGAGAACAAAATAAATCCTAGTAGTACTGCCTGAGATTGTTTAAGGATCCTATAATATTTACAGGAACTATACAGAGTATATATCACTTTCTATTAGTTAATCTACAGAAACACATTAGGCTATTCTCTTTCCCTAAAATTTATACATTAGAAATGAAATAAATAAAAACTCCTTGTGCTCTTTTTTTAACCCAAACTCATAAAAGTCAGGTTAGGGATACCTTAAGTTGGGTTTTCTAAGATTTTTGCTGGTGTTTCCAATTGTATTGATTTTGTATTATGAAATTGTCCTTAGACAAAGAAGCAGCCATCTCAGGGCAGATCTACAAGCACATAGAAAGAGAACCTACTATGCTAGCCAGTTTACAAGTCATAAGAATAGTGCAAATAATAAATCACAAACCCCATACTCAGGAAGTTCAAGAGAGATGGGGAATACCACACTATAACATGTAAGCACTGGGACATACTCATGTCCTATTGAAAAACATATCAGAGAGAAAACTCTCAGCATAAGGACAACATACATAGACAAATAAGTGGGATATATCATTTTGTAAACCTTTATAGCAAGCTCAAGTTTTATGTATTACACCATTAGGTAAAAATTACATATTACTTATGTATAACCAAGAGTGTATTTAGTGTAATATACATCTAGTTTTCACAATGTCCTACCAAGTTCTTCTTTTGGATTTGCCTCACTGACTAAAACATCTAAAACTGCGAGGTAAGGAAAAAAATCCAATGAAATTTCTGAACTGCCTCGTATGGCTGACTGGAGACTTAATAGTGGTGAACATCATCCTTTTTGAGCCTGTCTTGGGGAGCTTTTCACTGAAAGGAAGACTGAAGTTTATCAGGGGTCATCTGGCAGGAGAGATTTTTATTAGAGTTTTGAGAAACCTTTGAAATATTCTGCCTTCACCTTTTGAATCTCGTAGAACAGAGGACTGCAGATCTCATAGCTAATATTCAAACTGAAATTGGACTACATAGATATGTGAAATCAACTTGACATCAAAGGTTATCCATCTTCCCACACTTGCTTTTCCTGCCCGAATCTCAATTCCATAGGTGTTTTATTTTTCAGTTGACTTTTTGTATAGACCCCTGCATTTTCCCCCATCAGATGCATCTGCAAATCCAGCTGTGATTCTTCTGTTGTCTCTCGGATGTAGACAACTAAGCCCATAAGTAAGACCACAAAAATAAAAAATTATATTCGTCCTTGAAAATATGATGTTATAAGCTACCAGCTCTTTATTTTCAACTGCAGCTTTCTTCTAATCCTTGTACTCATAATGTTTTTTTCATATCTGAGTCTTTTTCAGAATAGTCCTAGAAAAAGCAGAGAAATGTCAAACTACAATGGCCCCAAATAGCACTTACAAATATAGAGGACAAATATAAAAGTCACGTTCGAAAGGTCTCTCTTTATTATAATTAGTGAAAGCAGAAAAAATATTAATCATAATGCAGCAGTAATGCTAATGGCACTTGTGACAGTGCAACTTTATATAAGCTAAAACCAAGCTGCAAAATCTAAACTTATCAAGCACTGCTGCGTAATTTTTTTTCACTTACTCTGCTGCTTAGAACTATGTGATTTGAGACAAGTCACTTCACCTCCCCAGACTTCCATTTCTGGCCTGAAAGATGGAAGTGATACCAATACCAACTGGGCCCACTCCCCGGGGCTGTAAGAGGCCAAAATAAAATTCCATGTATGGAACTGCTTTAAGTTGCAAAACACCATACAGACGCAAGGACATTTTCTAATATAGCACTGGACGTTGGAAAAGAGAGAATGCGAAGGCTCTTTTTTATTTGAACAAGCAGCTTCTGTACCGCCCATGGGGATTAATTACAGACATCCTGCCTTTCCAAAATATTCACAGATTCACTTAAATAGTGAGATTCAGAACCGACTGAAACATGGCTAGCTGATCAAAAGTTCTAAAAATTCTCCATCGTCACTTGATACTCACTTGTGCCAGATTCCCGTCCTTGCTTTTGATGCAAATATTCCGAGCATGGTAAATCCCTGTGATCATTGGGCAGTATTGCCGAGGTCATTAAGTCACCGCTTCTTTCTCCCCTCCAGGGGCATCATAGTATTTGGCTATACCAGAGTTTTAAAACATATTCTTATGTCCATTAACACTACATGGCCACCTCTGCACTGCAGTCCTCCTTTATCTGCAGTTTCACTTTTCATAGTCTGAAAATATTACATGGACAATTCCCGAAATAAACAATTTGTTTTAAATTGTTCACAACAATTCTGAATACCGATGAAGTCTTACACTGTCCTGCTCCATCCCTGAAATATGATTCATTCCTTTGTCCAACATACCCTGTATGAGGGGCGACCCCTTAAAAAACTGGAATGACCTGTTGGAGGGCTGGCCCCTTGTAGCACACTAAGAATTTGTTCCTCTGGATCAAACAATCAACCCAAGTTTTTTTTATCTGGATGTTTTGAGAAGGTTGTGCCACTATGTGCAGAAGAAACATTCAAGTTGTAGCAAACAAGTGACTGATTTTTCCACCATAACAATGCACTACCCCACACCGCACTAGGTGTTCATCAGTTTTGCCCCAACATGGCATGACCTCTATGTCCCACGCTCCCTATTCACCCTATCTCACCCAAGCGACTTTTTTTTGTTACCCTAGATGAAAAAAAATCTCAAAGGGAAAGGTTTTTACCCATGTAGAAGAGGTGAAACAAAAAACAGCAGAAGCGCTAAAAGGCATCAAAACCAATGAGTTAAAAACAATTTTGAGTAGTGGAAAAAGCAACTCAGTAAGTGTATTGCATCAAACACAGAGTAGTACTTTGAAGGTGACTGAAGTTTAAACATGTAAAAATAAATACATAATTTTTAATCAATTCTGGGGTTTTTTGATCCCCCTTGTATGTGTCAGCTGCCCGTTAGTCACTTAGTAGCCATCTCAACTATCAGATTGACTGTTGTTTGTGTTCATGCAAACTTTCTTTTATTTAATAATGTCCCCCAAGCATAAGAGTAGTGATGCAACTTGCATATTGTTGTAATGTTCTATTTCATCACTATTTGTTATTCTCTTACTGTGCCTAATTTATAAATTTTATCATAGCTATGTATAGGGTGAAAACAATATATATAAGGTTTGGCACTGCCTGTGGTTTCAAGCATCCAATGAGGGTCTTGGAAAGTATCCCCCACAGACAAGAGGGAGCCACTGTACTCTTGCCAGACAATGCAATGAGGTTCACACTATGGTTATCATCATTGTATAAATGACAAAACTAAGGCACAAAGAGGTTAAGCAATCTATCTAAGGTCACACCAGTGGTGAACGGGGTTTAAATCTCAGGTACCCTGCATAGCCTCCATTCTACCACCTCACCCATTACTGCATTCCACCCTGTGGAATGTTCTATTGAAGTGGATCTTATACTGTTGCTGTTGTTTTGGGCAGCTACCATTTTTTAAGTGATTTACTATTCTTCATGGAGGATGCGAAATACTTTATCTCACTAGTTCATGTGCATTTTTTAAAGCAGCCATTGCATCTCCTATGTTAGAAGATAAGGAGACTGAGATTCAAAAAGGTTACACAGCTTGCTCAAGTTCATAGAATAGGTGGCATAACGTAGATTAGCTGGGATTTTAGCCCAAATCCATTTGAATCCTACAGTCCATGTTCTATCAACAACGTTATGGTAAATGCCCATGATCATCTTCACCAGGTACCCATGATACTTTCTGTTACAGACTCTTTCTTTATAGCTCCTAGATATAAGAAGATTCTAGCTATACCCTCAGATCTTACAAACACCAAGGAAGGTCCAGAAGCCACCTGACACAGCTGCCACTTTTGATTCCACAGAAAATGATTTGTGTAAGACTTAGAATGGGAATAGAGAGAGTGCTTTTCTCATGAATGAGTTTTTGTCCATCACCACGCAGACCTGTTACACTACAAGTTGACTCTCCACAAGAGAAAGGGGGGCAATTTGATACAAGGGTGCTTGTTAAAGGTTAGAAGATTCCGCCCATCCAAAATTAAATACATTTTACTTTTGTGAAATGTTCCACTTAAATTGGAAACAAACCATTTAAAAAACAGCAATTACAGCCATGCATAAACATTACCTATTAGGTTGAAAAAGCAGGAGCAGCAATTTCTACACTGTGACACACTGGCATCATTCTGCCTTTTCTTCTGCCCGCTGCCACAACAAAGATTGGAAAAGGACCAAATCCCTGCCTTCAAGGCTCTCACGGAGGAACAAAGCTCATCGATAATAGGCTATCTTACACAAAGTAAGAATCCTGCCCTATAAATAGTAAATATGCTTTTTGGCCAAAGGCATTCTGCTAACACAAAAACGGTGGAAATGTTAAGCATATATCCCAAAGCCATTTTTTAAAATAGCCAACTTAATCTCTGAGGCCTCAGTTACATTTTTTTAAGGAATCAAAGAAAAGATATAAGTATAAGCCGGCTTACTCCAGTAGGAAGAGTCCATGAAGCTAAACTAAGCAAATGTTCAAAGTATTCACCATGGTGGAAAGATTGTTTTTATTTTGGAAACCTGGCAGTATCTGTTGGCATAATACGACGGTAACTGCCTCACCTACTGGCTATGTTTTCCTTTTTCTATGGCTCTGTCTATTGTAGCCTGAAATTGTCACTTTACCTGGCTAACTGTTAAATCATCAGCAATAAAGGGGCTGGTTGTTGTTTTAACTGTACTAACAAGAGATGTATGAGTGGGGAGAGCCATGTTTCACACTATTTGCCTTACATTTTTAGATCCAGTGTTCTGATTTATAGTGTGACTTATGTTGCTTCAAGACTCAGCTAAATTATGAAGTCAGTTTTCAGCTTCAACAAATCCTCTCTGGGTCCTGCTGTGCTTCCCTTAATGGCAAGGACTGGTAGATTCCATCTGTAAGGAAGCATGTTTTGCATATGAACTACCACAACGCAGAAGACAATGCAGAAAGAACTGCATTGCAAGGATTCCTTTCCCTTTTGTGTTTGTGCCTGTTTTTCTGTTTCTTTTAAACACAGGGTGGCAATCAGCAAGTGATTTAGAAATAATTTTTTTTTTTTTTTTACTGTAGAGTTGGCAGTATAATTATTTGATGTTTTATATGCATAGGCTAGAAAACAAATTGCCATTTCTTAATATAAATATAAAAGTAGGCTTTAAGATCTGAACTAATCCTGCTCAGAGGTGCACCTTAAAAAACAGTGGGTTTCTGGAGCTGCTGAGCCCTTTACTCTCTTGTTTAGCCTGATGTAAACACAAGTTCATCTGAGCTAGGGGAGAGTCCATGGAGAATACATAAGTATTTCAATTTTGCCTCACATTAAAATGGAGGAGAGAATCAAATTTTCATTGAAAAAAACCTGAGAGTTATTGTTCTTTATAGTGGCCCAAAGGTAGAACAATATTCTCTTTATATTCTGTTTCTTTTCAACTGGATTTAATCTTCCTTCCATTGGGCAGAGTAACAAAAACTGTAATAACTTACTGCCACCTACAGATGGAAGATAAGTCTTTGAAAATGTCTGCTAGTTGCAAGAAAGATGAACCCGGAGTTCACTCTAAAGACCCCCAGGTCACAAAACAGATCTTATAGGTGTTCTGTGTGAGAAATGAATACTTCCCAACCATCTGTAATCAGATTGTGCTTGCAGTTTATAAGATTTAAATGAAATTAGAGTTACTGAAAAAGGAGATTCTCCAATAGTATATTCAAGCCATCTTCTTTTCATAAAAGTTTCCTCCTAATGGCAGTGAGTTGTCAGTTACCACAGTCTAAGTTTTAAGGAGAAGAAAAATTACCTATAGTCTGTGACAAGCCTTGTGCCAGCCAACATTTGCAATAAGCTGTCACCTCGCCCAGAGTCCATTGTTACCACCTCTCGGCCCTGTGAGCAGCCTCACTAGGAACAAAAAAGTGATGCCATTCTTGTGCTATTATTTCTTGCAGCCACATAGCAGCAACTTTTCTTGGCTCATATCTGAAGTGTCTCAGATGCCTCTCCCACATTTTCCAGTGCTCAGTTTAATGGACGTTTCTTTTCTCCCTGTATATAGTAATCTTGCACTTATTTGTTAGGCCATTTGCAGTAGGGTAGCTAGAACAGGTCAGACATAGACAGATAAATTTCCCATACTAAGTTTTAGGAAGCATTCAGACATTTCTAAAATTACATTTTACTGCTGCAGGCCAAGCTGGCAGCCTACCCCACCCTCTCAACAAATCAAAAGAGAATTCCATCAGATGTAAGAATAGGACAGCCTAACTTTCAGTTCATAATCACTAAAAATCCTTCAGGTTCCCTGTTGAAGATAAAAGACTCAGCACACCCTTCAACTGATCAAAACCATAGAAGTGATAATAAGACCACCCCTCCTCCCATCAGAGCTGTAGAGGGTAGCAGTTACCTGGGCTCCACCCTCTTTAGCATATCAATTATTGTGAAGGTATATCAGGTCTATTGTAAAGAGCAAAATATTCGGTTTTCCTCCCCCATGCCTACTCTGGCGTGTCTCTCTATCTCTCTTCTTTTCCATCTCTAATAAACTTTGTTTGAAAACTTTACTGACTGCTCTAAAATTCATTTTAGAAATGAGCCAAAGAACCCATGAGTTTTGTTGCTGCACACCACCTGACATCACATTTAATCTTTTATTTTCTTTTTATAAAATAAAAAAGTTAGTGTAACTTTGCTATACTAGTTGGTTTTCCTGCTTTTTCAAACTAGCATTTATTACATTTTCCAAGTATAAAATGTAAATTTGGAAAAAAATTAGCAGACTATACTGGAAGCTTCTTTGGAGAGACATTATTATAGTCTGAATGTTAGTATCCCCTCAAAATGTATAAATTAGAACCTCATACCCTATATAATAATATTAGGAGGTGAGGCCTTTATGAGGTAACTAGTTCATGAGGGCTCCAACCCCATGGATGGGATTACTGCCCTTTCCTTATTAAAGAGGTTCGAGGGACTGTTAGCCCTTCCCAAATCTGTGAAACAGAATAATCCCTCACCAGACAATTTGCTGCCACCTTGATTTTAGACTTCCAAGTCTCCAGAAAGATGAGCAATAAATTTCTATTGCTTATAAATTACCTAGTCTATAGCTATTTTGCTATAGCAGCAGGAACAAACTAAGACAGAGATTATCTAAGACAAAGTAAAAGGTAATGGCCAAGAACAGAACCACACACAAGCAGGTTAAATTTAGACCAAATTATTTACAGACTATTAGTTCAAAGATCTTGGTGGGACCTCCAAAAATGTTAGATTAAAATATATCCCAGTGGGGCCTTCAAAATGTTAGGTCAGATCCGCTGGAGTGAGTTGTGCGATCTGGTACCACGTGGAAGATGCAAAGAATTACACAAACGTTAGATTGGAAAATATGGTTTATTTAGAAAGTAAATGAGAGAGAGAGACAGAGACAGGAGATTCACCTCACCAAGGTAGGGGAAGGGGCCAAAGAGAGGAAAAATAGCAACCATAACTCAAAAGGCCATGTTGACACTCCAGAGTTTAACAAAGCAATGGTGACTGGCTGCTGGAATCCTTTTAAACTTTTCCTTTGATGGGGGGGAGGTCATCAAAGTGATTGGGTGGTGGTCTGCTTCATGTCATCATGGAGGGGACAGGTAAGCGCAGGTACTGACAGCAGGCAGATGGGTGGGTTAGTCACATGACTGCTACCATGCAGGGCGATCTGTCTGTGTCATGAAGGTCATGAAGGGCTGATTAGGTTAACTTGGGTCTTATGGGTGGAGGCAAATATTTGGAATTAAAAAAAAGCTTATTAGCACAAAATAAAACTGGAAAGGAGGTTGTAAACAATTATCAATAGCTACAGCTGAGAAACCAGTTCTGTCCTTGGCTAGTCATTAGAGGATAAGTTAAGTGAACTGCAAGAAAAACATGAGATTTAGGCAATTTTAAAATGACTGTTTAGCTGGGTTTGGTGGCTCAGCCTGTAATATCAGCACTTTGTGAGGCCGAGGCATGGATTGCCTGAGCTCAGCGGTTCAAGACCAGCCTGGGCAACATGGTGAGACTTTGTCTCTACAATAAATCAAAAAATAAACTGGGTGCAGAAAAATAAAAATAAATAAAATAAAATAGTATGGCTGTTCATTGGGTATATTGACTCCATGTCACATCCTTTCACAGATGTACCACAGAGATATTGTAGGTTTGGTTCCAGACTACCACATAAATCAAATATCACAATAAAGTGAGTCACACAAATTTTTTGTTTCCCAGTGTATATAAAAGTTATGTTTATATTATACTATAGTCTATTAAGTGTGCAAGAACATTGTCTGAAAAAATTTATACAACATTAATTTTAAAATACTTTATTGCTAAAAAAAATGCTAATAATCATTGGAGCCTAATCTTTTTGCTAGCAAAACATCTGACCTTGATGTTGATGACAACTGACTAATCAAGGTGGTGGCTGCTGAAGGTTAGGGGGCTGTGGAAATTTCAACAATAATTTTCAACAAAAATCAAGTATGCCATATTGATTGAGTCTTCTTATCATGAAAGATTGTTCTGCAGCATGTGATGCTGTTTGATAGCATTTTACCCACAGTAGAGCTTGCAAAATCAGAGTCAGTCCTCTCAAAACCTGCTATTGCTTTTTCAAGTACAATTATACAATAGTGTAAATAAATATTCTGTTGTCATTTCAACAATGTTCATAGCGTCTTCATTAGCAATTGATTATATCTTAAGAAACCTTTTTTGGGGGGGACCTCATCCCTAAGAAGCAACTCTTCATCCATTCAAATTTGATCATGAGATTGAAGCAGTTCGTTTGCCTCTTTAAGCTCTGCTTGTAATTCTGTTTCTCTTACTGTTTCTACCACATCTGCAGCTACTTCCTCCACTGAAGTCTGGAACCCTTCAAAGCCAATCAAGAGGGTTGGAATCAACTTCTTCCAAACTCCTGTTAACATTGAAATTTTCACCTCCTCCCATAAACCACAAATATTCTTAATGACATCTAGAATGATTAATCCTTTCCAGAAAATGTTCGACTGACTTTGCCTAGATCCATCAGAGGAATCGCTATTTATAGCAGGCATTACCTTACAAAATATGTTTCTTAAATATTAAGACTTCAAAGTCAGAAGCACTCCTTGATCTATGGGCTGCAGAATCAATGCTGTATCAGCAGGCATTAAGATAATGTTAATCTCTTTGTACATCTTCATCAGAGCACTTGAATGACCAGGTGCATTGTCAATGAACAGTAATATTTTGAAAGGAATCTTCCTTCTGCACAGTAGTTCTTACAGAGATGCTGTCATCCAGACTTTGCTGTACCATTTCTAAAGCACAGGCAGAGTAGATATAGCATAACCCTTAAGAGGAGGCCTAGATTTTCAGAATGGTAAATGAGCATTGTCTTCAACCTCAAGTCACCAGCTACATTAGCCTTTAACAAGAGAGTCAGCCTGTCCTGTGAAGCTTTGAAACCAGACACTGACTTTTCCTCTCTAGCTATGAAAGTGTTAGATGGCAATTTCTTCCAAAAAAGCTTGTCTTGGCTACATTGAAAATCAGTTGTTTAGTGTTGCCACCTTCATCAATGAAGCTAGAGCCTCTCGATAACTTACAATTTCTACATCAGCACTTACTGCTTCACCTTGTACTTCTATGTTATAGAGACAGGATTAATTTTCAACATAATTTTTGGAGGGGACACAAACATTTGAGCCACAGCAAACCTCATCTAATATATGTTCCCCTACCTCCCCGACTATGACCATTAATCTCTCCCCTCACCAGACTTTTTCCCTCAATGGCTTACTTCACAATCTGTGTCTATGTTCTTATTTCTCTTTATTACTTGTAGAGGGTATATCTCTTCTGGTATACTGCCAACTTTATGAGTATGAAACCATACTTGTTTTACTCATTGTTCTTTCCACCACCTAACAGGCTTGGAGTGCTCTCAATGAACATATGTTGACTAAATAAATTAATGACTTATATTAGTTGATTAGTTGATTGTGACCATAGATTTGATTCCCCACATTAACACATTAGCTTGACTATTAGCCATAGTAATAGACTATATTATTAGACCTACAAACATCTTGAAATGTTGTGTCCTTGACTTAAGGAGATACAAGCAAGAGGCTAAATATGGGTCAATTTAAAGTCTTTGGCAATTGAAAATCAATCCTAAGTTATCCCCCTCAGTGGGTTGCACTGAATTTTTTCTCCATATTAGATTTTATGAAAAATATAAGTTGTGGATAAGATGCCTGTCAATTGCTTTTGTTTCTTTACTGCAAACAGGACTTTTTGATAGAATGTTTGAGTACTAACTCTTTCATATATTTATCTTGTAGGTAGCTCTGTAATTTTTGTATCAGAGAGAGCAATACTCTAGAGTTACTAGTTGCTTTTCTTCCAGAGTTGATCACCACTTATAGATATATGCACATAAAAAATTACTTAATATCATATGGAATGACAATTGGTTAGATTATGCCTTGCAGAAGGCACTTAAGAATACTGAAAATGAAAGAAGCATAATATATATAATATGCACTCAATTTTTTCTTTAATTTTTAGACATTTTTAGCATTACTAATTTGCCAAATTTATAGTTTGAGTAAAGAATTTAAATCCACTTAACTCTCAGAAATAGCTTTACGTATAGCATGCCATCTCATCCTATCAGCAAACATTTATTGAGTTCCTATTATTTAACAGAAGGAAAATCAAATCAATCTTCACTATTTGTGGATTTCATACTTCCGAATTCACCTATTTACTAAAGTTTATTTTTAACCCCAAAATCAATACTAACAAAATTTCTGCAATCATTTAAAGCCATTTGCAGATATGTGCAGTTGCAAAAAAATTGAGTCCTTGAGATGCAAGCTCCAAGCTGAGGCCAAACAAGATGACACTTTGCCCTCTTGTTTCAGCTCTCATACTACAAACAAGTGTTCTTTTTGAGATCTATTCAGTTAAGCCACTTTTTAATATGTATTTTCTCTTGAAAGTAACCCATAAGTGGAGTGTTGAAGTGCTGTCTAGTGTTTCTAAGCACAAGAAGACAGTAATGTGTCTTACCAAAAAACAAAATCGTGTGTTAGATAAGCTTCATTCAGGCATGAGTCATTATGCTGTTGGCCATGAGTTTAGTGTTAATCGATCAACAAAATGATGCATTCAAAAAAAGAAAGGGTAAATTAATCAATCTGTATAAGTGGCCACTCCAGAAAGTGATAACGTAACTCTAGAGTATGAAATGAAGTTCTAGAGAAGATGGAAAAGTGGCAGAATCTGTAGATTCATGAGATGATGACTGATTTTAAAAAGGTGCATCGGAGAGCACTGTAAGGCTAAAAGCAAAAAAACAACAAAAAAATTAGTCACAGCACTGAGAGGCAGGAAAATGTTAAACCTTTCAGCTAGTGCCAGCTAGCTTACACATTTCAAAAGGCAACACAAGTTGCAACACATGTTAAACTTTGCAAGCAAGGCAAGTTTTGCAGATGAGGAGGCTGTGGAAGACGGATTTAATTAGCTTGATTTAATCATTTCATAATATATACTAGTATGGAAATATCACATTGCATATTATAAAGCTACGTAGTTATCATTTGTCAATTAAAAATAAAATACATATAAAATAGGTGTTATAGAAAGAAAGGGTTACATAGAAGGGCAGATTTTCAATACTGATGAGTCTGGCTTGTTTCATAAGGACATTGACAAATGAACCTATGTAATATAAATGACTTTTTGGTTGATGACAATGTTGTGACCAGAGATTCACAGAAACCCAACCCGTTATTTCTCCTAGGAGTGATAGTTTCATATTCACTAATTTAGCACCAGTTTTATAGAATATAACTCCCAGGAATAATGAGAATAACTGTATGTCTCTTACCTCAAGGAGGTCGCAGTCTAGTAGATGAGAGGCTTACTAACAAAGGGCATCTATTATGCACACAATATATACTTGTTGAGTAAATGAATAAATGAGTGGATAAAAAAGGCAATGAAAGGAATATGTGTATTATATGAGCAATAGAAGACACCTAACCTAGCCAGAGAGTTGAAATTAAGAATATCTTTCTACAGGGAGGGACCACTGAATTGAATATTTATTTATTTAAAAAGTTACTCAGACAAAGAGAGGAACTAGACATACCAAAGTATGGAAGGATGATAATCTAGAAAGCTCAAGAAATGCCAAGAAAATTAGTATAGCTAGAACACAGGACACTTGTAAAAGAGTGGTAAGAGTATGATGGACAGAAAGTCAGGGGCCACACTAATGAATTTAAAATTTATGCTAAAGCTATTGGACAATACCAAATATGTAAAGCATGGGCACTTCTACCCTAATCTTCTCTGCTAACACAACTCTGTCTACCTGTGTCTGGTTTCTAAAGTGTCCATTGATGAGTCTTTAATTTTCTGTGTCAATTTCATTTTCTTTTCATCTTTGAGCTGTATGTATAGAATCTTCTCTAGGAATATAATTTAAAATACTCATTTTTGTGTATTAAAACATTTCAAAACACTGTGAGTATCACACTGTAGTATTTGAATAATTCTGAATATATAGAAATAATGAGGAGACAGGGAATATAGATACATTGCACAAAGTGGAAAAGAATATATATATTACAAGTATATAAAATATGTACAGTATATAAATAATTATGGGACACTTCGTAAATGCCCAGATGCAAAAAATTGCCTCTTTAAGCCAGTAAAGAACCTAAACTTAATTGCATGAACATTACGTACTTATTATTGTTTTTGTTTCTTAGAGAGCAAGAAAGACAGGGTTCTCATTATGTTACCCAAGCTGGTCCTGAACTCTTGGGCTTAAGCATTCCTCCTGCCTCCACCTCCCAAAGTGCTGAGATTACAAACATAAGCCATCACGCCTGGTCACATGATGCAATTTAATCGCTGGTTTGGAACTAAGTTATTAGAATGATCCTAATTCAAAGCTTCATTCACATTAGTCTTTTGTGGGGGGAAAAAGTGGCTCCGAAGAAGAAAGAGAGAGAGAGAGAAGAGAGAGAATGAGAATGTTTGTTTCATGTAATGGAAAAATGGGGCATTGCGTGAAGAAATGGGACATTGCTTTCTTTCAAGCAGTCTGATCAGCACTTTGCGGATAGCTATGCCCCCGTGGTGTCCGTTGCCAGCTTGCTCCTGGAGGCAGGCTTCACTGTGGCTGACATTGTAAAGGGCAGCCGCATGATGGAGAAAAAGGCACTTGTGTCATATTTCTGGGAGACAAAGAAATGGAGAAGCATGTTCTCCTCCAGTGCACAAAAGGCAAAGATAAGTGCACATGCTTTGAAGAAGCGATTGAGATTGAGAATTCATCTTTTGGGAGAAGAGGGAGGAAAAAGGCACATCCATCTTCACACAATGGCAGCTTCCACAAAGAAATGACAGAGCACAAGTGTTCTATGCAGCCAAGTATGATTAATAATGAAAGGAGAAGCCTGGAAGCTCTAAACCAATATAGATGCAAGACCTTTTTCATTTTCTTTCAGTCTTTGGGATGTGCATATGTGTTCAACATGTTTTAATCAAAGACTTGATGCATTTTTTTTGCATCATTTAGTTCACTACATTTTTACTCATGAGTCATTAGGACTGTGTTTAATACTCCATCTTAATAAAACCTCAGCAGAATGCAATGTGAGCAAAGAAAGCACTGTCAAATGAACTTTCTTCCTACGACTTGTTCTAAAAACCTTGCTATATTGGCCTGAGTAATGAATAACATATGTCACGACCCTCAGTAAGAAGCAGCTCTGTTTTCTCAACAACGATTTAATAGAAAATAAGCATTTAATCAATTTCATGAAACAGAAGACTTCAACACAGAGTGTAACCAAGGAGAGTTTTCCGACAGAGATCATTTTTTTTCTGACTAGTTGCTTATTAGCTATGTGACAATGTTTCTGCTTGCTATATAAACATTTGACATCTTCACCACTGACTTTGTTAATATTCAGGAAAGCGCTGATCTCAACAGTAAGACAAGAGCATAATGCTCTGAATCATAGCAAGCAAATCTTAGAAAGTGTTGGGGCACAATCCACAAACTAATCATAAATGGACACCCCTAATAGTAGGCAAATTACAGCTCTTTGGACTAGAAAAAATCATTTGAGCCGGGCTCGGTGGCTCAGCCTGTAATCCTGTGCCTTGGGAGGCTGAGGTGAGTGAATTGCCTGAGCCCGCGGGTTCGAGACCTGCCTGGGCAACTTCTCGAGACCTCATCTCTACAATAAATCAAAAAATTAACCGGGCACAGTAGTGCGCGCCTGTAGTTCCAGCTACTTGGAAGGCTGAGGCGGAAGAATCACCGGAGCCCAGCAGGTCGAGGCTGTGGTGGCCGGGAGCGGCCACTGCACTCCAGTCTGGGCGACAGAGTGAGACTCCAAATCAAAAAAGAAAGAAAAAATCATTTGTTCTACAATGTATATCCCTTCTTCAAGCAATTCAAAAGAAATACAGCAAAATGTAGGCTGATAGCTGTAATTATTTGTCATTGTTAAAGAGCAATATGTTTTCTATTAATAATAAAAATAATATTTACTGAGCATTTCTTAGTGCTTTTAATATTTTAGTTTGTTTAATTGTTCCAACAGATCTTTGAGATAAAACTGCTTATAATCTTTATTTTTTTTAAGATGAGAAAACTGAGATACAAAAAGATTGAATACTTTTGCCAAGGTCACATAAGCTAGAAAATTTGGGAGCTGGGATTTAAATGCAGTTTAGCTCTACTGGCAAGCTCTCAGCTACCAAAACACACTAATTTTATCATGACATTTTGTTCAGACTCTATATATTTTTCTTAAAAATTATGTTGCAAACCACCATCACCCCCACTTTACAAAATAAAATCTTTCAAAATCATGAATTTATATTTCATTATTTTAATAAAGTATTACCTTTGGGGCATACATGGTATTCCATCACAGACATTTTCATTCAGAATTCTTAGAGATCTGTTGCTTCAAAGTTTCTAAAAAGATATTTTATTCTGGAAAGTAGAGACTTTCTTCTAACTCTTTCATGTAGCCAAAAAGAATGGTAGCCCATGGAACTAGACTATATTCAGAATAAAACTCTCTATTCAATTTAATATATTTTACTGTGTTACCGAGCTGATGTTTACTTGATCTGTCAAATTCATCTTGATCTGTCAAAAACAAGCAAACACAAGTAGCCTGAGATCTCCTAGACAGAGTAATCTTAATGAAAAGTGAAGAGGATTACCAGGATGATTAGTATGATTTTATATTTAAAAATCTAAGAATCATTAGCAGGAGTTAATACATATAATTTTGTTTACTTAACAAAAACAAAACTTCATAAAGAATTACTATTCTTCGATAATATTAACTTTTTAATTATTTAGTATGACAATTCATTCAGATAATTTGAACATCTAGTAAAGATACAGAATGTAATGTTGAAACATTAAAAATATGCATAAAAACAGCAATACAATGAAAAGTGCCACATTGTGCCCAGTGTATCTGAATAATGACTTTCCAATAAAAGCAATGGACAGGAGCACTGAGGTCTGTGTCCAGGCCGAACTGTGCCACTTGAGACTTCAGACAGGTGTGTCAGAGCTCTAAGCTTGAGTTTTCAACTGTAGAATGGGTAGGTGAAGACAACATTTTAGGATCCCTTCCACTTGTGGAATTCTGCATTTCTCAGGTTTGCCAACAGTTAAAGTTTGAATAATAAAGGCAACCCTGTGTTATGGGCAGAGTTAAAAGCTTCAGATTTTATTCCGAGGCTCAGCTCTGAAGGCAGCTGGGGCAAATACTTGCAAACCCATTAGAGAATGCTCTAACTGGCATGGTAGTGTGAGTTGTTGAGTTGAAGTTTACTTATACAAACCAGTTTACTTACTTGGTGTGTCAATTTAAAAAAAAACAGTTCAACAAATACTTAAACAAAATTGAACTGATAATCAAAAGAGTCAAAGCAATCTAGTGTGTGAATAGACTGAGACACAAGTATTTTTTACTATGCCTGTTCAAATACATCCAAATTTCTTCACATAGTTTTGTTTCCTTTGGTATATTGACTATAAATTTGCACTTAATGTGGTAATTATATTTCTTTATTGTGTACAATAATTAAGTATATTTGCATGTGCTTTTGGGTATGTGTAGTGAGGGGGTGATGGCTTAAGGATGGATGAATTTCTCTGAATCTTTTGCCATTAACCTCCTTAAACTCCTAATCTTTATATAAAACTACCTGTCTGTATGGCCAAATCATATTAAATGTCATTACATAATTCATCAAACATTTGGTTACTTCCATTTAACCAAAAATGTGTCATTGGCATTATATTTATTTACTAAGGTGATCAAGCTTTTGATATGTAAATAGAGTTCTTTTAAAATATTGTATTCTTGAAAAATGCTAAGACAGTAGATATAAAGTGTTCTCACTGCAAAAATAACTATGGGAAGTAATGCATGTGTTATTTAGCTAGATTTAGTCATTTCACAATGTATGTATACTTCAAAACAACATGTTAGGCATGATAAATACATACAATTGTATCTGTCAATTTTTAAATTCAGAAATTTAAATAAATGAGTAAATGAAATGTCTTTAAATTAACTAGCACACTAAAGCATGCTATCCACTAACACAGTTTGTAAAATGTATTAACAGTTTCTATGCTTGAGATACATTAAAATTCTTAATTTTTCTCTCTCACTATATAGCTGAGGACACACGGAAAGCTCATTTTTGCAGTGTGTGACTAGATGCACTGCCTTATAGTTTACTGGAAATTGTTTCCCTTTCAGCTCTTTCTATTGCTTATTTGTTGAATTAGCCAGGATTATTTTGGCTGTAAGGGACAAAAACTCAACACAAACTAGCTTAAAACAGAAAAAGAGTGATGGTTTCTTATTAGACAGTCCAAGGCTCCAGGCAGGGTCAGGTCCTGCACTCTGCATCTTTCTCAGTCTTTGTTCTGTTTTTCTCTCTGGTTTTTTTGTCCCAGCAGCTAGAAAAGAAGGCTGTTGGCATTCCAACTAGATGGTCTTCACAGCATGTAATCCAGGACAAAGAAAAAGCCTCTCTTCCTGCATCCACTTACCAAATGTTAGGGAAGTCTTTTATTGAATATATAGCCAGGTAAATCTGATTGATCATCCTAGGTTGGTACCCAGACAAAGAAAGGGAATTAGGTAGGCAAAAGCAACACTCGTAGTCCATCCACAAACAGACTAGTAATTTGATTGTGTCACTACCTGAAGGACACAAATGCTTCAGAGAAATAAGGGCAATGCTCCTGAGAACCAGCAGCGAAAAGTACTCTACCAACAACATAGGAACCACACATACTTGAATTGCCTTGCATCTATTTATTTAAAACAAACAAATTTTTGTCTAATGCCTAGTTTTAATTAAATTTAATTGTTCAAAATAGCTTATACTTTGCATACATCTGCATGTCAAGAAAAATAATGTTTTAGTTCATATTTATAATGTTCAGGTTCACAAATATATAAATATATATCTTATAGATATTTTCATATTTCCACGTAGACTCAGGTTAGGCAAATACTTTCTGATTCTGATTCTTAAATACAAACTACCTCACTTAGCATTTTTAAACATGGTGAATATCAAACCAACCAACTCTGTGATTAAAGTAAGTAGCTACCTGAATAATTTTGAGTTTGTTATCATTTCTTCAGAAAATATTTTTATTTAAAGATAGTCTTTTATTCTTGTCTCTCTGTTGCTCTTGTTGTGTGGTTCAAATAATAAACGCATCCTGACTTTTGATACTACAGTTGGCTCTAGAATGACGAAGAGATTAGGAGCTCTGACATCCACACAGTCAACAATCCACCCACAACTTTTGACTACCCCAAAACCTAACGACAAATAGCCTACTGTTGACTGGAACCCTTACTGATCACACAGTCAATTAACACATATTTTATCTGTTATGTGTATTATATACTGCATTCTTACAATAAAGTAAACTGGAGAAAAAATTTTTTAAGAAAAGTATAAGAAAAAGAAAATATGTTTACTATTTATTAAGTAGAAGTGGTTTATCATAAAAGTCTTCATTCTCATTGTCTTCAAGTTGAGTAGGCTGAGGAGGAGACGGGGTGGCAAGGCCGGAAGAGATGGAGAAAGTGAAAAGGAGACAAGAGGCGCAGGCATACCAGTGCAACTTTACAGAAGTGCATCATAATTTCTGTCTGACGTTTTTGCTTTTTTTAGTTCTCTAAAAATGTCTCTGTTTGGTATCAGTTATTCTTCCACCATTTCAGTACCCGTGTAAGGAAGGGTCCATGTTCTAAAAGAAGTCAAAAGCCGTCTTGAATCATCAGAACGCTTCTGCCAGATTGTCTAATGTGAATTTGTCTTCTGGTCCTGCATCTTCTATGTCTTCTTCCTTATCATCTGGCACTGGTTCAGAAGCAGTCACCTGTGAATTTGTCTGCTGTGGTGTATATTAGCTTTTGAGTTTCTCCAAGATCTGTATCTTAAAACTCTTCACCCCTCATCTTTTTTTTTCCCCCCATATGCACAATCTCTTTCACTGTTTCTTTGATTGGCTCTGTAATAAATTCCATGACAACATCTGAACCCAGTTTTCTCCAGCAGGAATTAATTGCTTCTGGCTTGATTGATGGCTTTAATGGTTTTTTCCTATAATGACGATGGCATCTTCAATGATGTAATCCTTTCAGAGTTTCGTCGCTCTGGGTGGCCAGGGGCTTTGTTCAATATCAAAACAACTTTAAAAGGCAGTCCCTGGCTGGTACTTCCTGACTTCAGAGGCAAAGTATTGATGGAACCCATTCAGAAAAACAGTTTTCATTGTCCAGGATTTCTTGTTGTACAATCAAAAGACTGACAGATGGTGTTTATCTTTTTCTTTCAAGGTTCAGAGATTAGCAGCTTAATCAATAAGAGCAGTCCTGGTCACAAACCTGGCTGCATTTGCACAAAACAGTAGAATTATCCTATCCTTTCCTGTTTTAAACCTGGGTGCTCACTTCTCTGCCTTACCAATAAATGTTCTTTTGGGCATTTTTTTTTTCTTTTAGAATAGGGCACTTTCATTTCATAAATATCTACTCAGACAGATATCCTTTCTCCTTAATGATTTTCCTAATGGCATCTTGGGACTCATCTGCTGCTTCCTGTTCAGCAGAAACTGCTTCTCTGGTTATCCTGATATATTTTTAAATCAAACTTCTTTCTAAAATTATCAAACCATCCTTTGCTGACATTGAGTTCTCCAGCTCACAATTCATCACCTTCCGTTTTCTTTAAGGTGTCATATAATGTCTTATCCTTTTCTCAAATTCTATTAAACTCTATAGCTGTCCTTCTCTTATAACAACCCTGCACCCACATAAAAGCTATATTTTTGATATAAGATAAGAAGGCATTCTGCAAAAACTACAAGGATTTTGCACACCTGCTGGCATAGCTGTAGAGGCAGCTTCATGAATTTTCATTACTGTTTTAGGCTAGATTCATTCATCTTGAAATGGAGGCTGACCTTAGTTTCTGATATGTGACAAGCAATTCAACTTTTTCTTGTAATGTCATGACTTTTCTCTGCTTCTTGGAAGTATTTGCAGCACTAGTGGCACTTTGTATGGGTCCCATGGTGTCAAGATTTACTGTATTGCACATGTATTCCATGATGAAACATGCACAAGAACTGGACACTTTTTACTACAGTGCACAGTATATTAAAGAGACAAACTGCTCACTCAGAGATGAGTGTCACATGCATTTTAAGTGGATACTCCCAACACTTGAGCTCATTGCAGTAAGCGGTATACTATAGTTATTTTTATGAGTTATGATTCAGTCCTGCATCTTTCCACTGTTTACATTTCTCTCAACTATGAATGGGACCATGTACAGTCTTTAAGTGTGTGCAAAACTTTTGATACATTTTAACTTTTTATAATAGATTTGTGTATATTTTATGGTAGTAAATGATAAAATAAACTAGTATCCACATATATTTTATGCATTTTAGCACACTTTTTTCTTAATTTTTTTTTTTTTTTTTTTTTTTAAATAATTAATCAGTTTTTTTTTT